>NW_022987648.1:17367566-17572566 GCF_902827165.1 Trematomus bernacchii | reverse complement strand
TGGACGAATGCAAAAGTCTCTTCCCATCAGTAGCTGTGGACTCTCTTTGTGCTGAACGACACATGCGACCGTTATTCTGGGTCACAGTTGAACAGCTGAACTCTGGTATCTGCACTCGTATCTCTTGTCAATCCAGACTATGGACTTTCATGGCCAGTGTTCATCATGTGAGTAACACATGTTATGAAACAGAAATCTGGAAACACGCTGTTCATAGATTTCTTGGTCATACGAGGCAGAAAGAATTAGAACATTTTAGGCAATATGAACATCATCGGAAACACCACTCTGGCCCTGATTTGATAGTCGGATGTGGGCCGATGTCTAAATCAGCTTTCCCTCGCAACCAGGGCCATGAGTCCTGCCAGAGGGGATTGGACAGCCTGCTGTAGGTGGGTGAAAGTAATAATCTGCTGCGGTGGAGGAGGAAAATAAACAAATTCTGGCACAGCGTTCGGGCATCTGCCGTCACACAGCCGACATTTCCCTATAATCCCTGTTTCTTCATCTTCTGATTCCCTATGGTGACTCACCTGAGCTGGTTTAAGTACCTGGTGGTGGCTGGAGGGGGAAACTAGCCACAGAGCAATAATCCCTGCCTGCCTGTTTGGAGTTTACTGGGGTTGCATGGGAAATAAAAGCAAGGTCAAGGCAGCACCTGCTGAGGCAACAACTGGAGGAAATCATCCCCTTGAATATGGCTTTTTTGCTGTGAAGAATGAATTTATCAGAGAGAGGAAGAGGGTCAGGTGGGTGATTGAAACTCACAGTTAACTGACAGGAGGATGAAAACCGAAACAGCTACACCTCTGCTTCTCCTTCTGAAATCCAAAACATCAATGACTGACTGCGTGTTTGTGAATGAGTTTAACAGACCCAGCTAAACAACATGCTGTAGCAGAATAACACGTTCAGGGTTAACAAGACTGTGAATCATTAGCACTCCAAACACACACACAACTCGTGCCTCAAATAGCCTCAGCCAGTACGGGCCAGAATCAGAGAAAATACATAACTGAAGAAAAGAGTGTGCGCCATCGACACGTCACACACTCTCCCTCTGGCTTCATTCTCAGTGAGGCTGCAGCCGGCACTGCATCCAGGACACACAGCCTCCTAAAAAAATCTGCAACTACCAAGCTAACTCGGCTCTATAAAAACTCACAGGGCTTCAATATCGGCCTTTTCAGTCAAGCATGCTCTTTGTTCCAAGCTATTCTTAAAAGAAAAAAGCTTTATGGAGCTCTTTTTACGAGTGCTAAACCAGATCCATCCGGAAAGAGATGATGAATGCAAACAGACAGAAAGGGACGGTGAGGCCAAGGAGACAGTGGAGGGGGAGAATAGCTTAGAGAAAAGTAGAGGAAGAAAAGCACATTAGGGGGACAGAAGATGGAAGGTTATGAATGAGCAAGATAGCGAAGACAATTTCATGGCTGGAAACAGAGAAAGAGTTGAAAATGAAAGAGAGATGAACAAAAAAAAGGGAGAAAGAGAAACTGATTTTCTGCTGCTGTGGTTGCTCGCGGCACGATACTGTACCGAGCACGCTCCAATGGGAAAGACTCCCAGAGCGACAACAAAGGACACAAGAGGAGCCGGCTCCATGTGAACTGGGCCTGTCTGCCTTGCACAGCCAGGAGACAGCAGCACACACACACACACACACTCCACACACAGCACACCAGAGCAGCTGCTGCCACAACAATCCCCCTTGTGCTCCTTTAATAGGGACGGTCTGCCTGGCCCGCCAACAACAAGGAACAGACGCACACAAAAAGTGACACAACAGACAAACACACATATTGCAGGAGGCTGGCTGTGACCGACACCATTTGAATGGCTGCAATATGAAAATACACAAAACTGTACAGCTAAAGATTGAAATGGGGCATGGGAGCTGAACAAGAGGAAGTGGGTGTGTTGAGCTGCATGTCCTGTACTCTAAAGACAGACTCAGCCACAGGAAATCAATACACATTAGTGCTTCTATAGCTCCTCAGTTCATACATCTCATCAATGTTTAAATATGTCATCTTTTAACCCTAGACACTCTAGAAAATAAAGTCCTCATAGATGTGAATATGCCGCCATTATTATAAACGCTCTGTGGAGAATGGATGGATGGAGTTCTCCCCTCCTCCTCCTTTCCTCCGCTCCTCTAAAGCCCGGCTGCCGGCTACTCATCCTGTGCAGTTACATAAACATGCTTAGTAACAGAGGACAGAGGTGGGCACACACAGAGCTTTCATACTGCAGAGTACAATGAAGAGATGGATGAAGATGCAAAGTGGGGTCAAAAGTCAAGGATGATGAAAAAGAAACTGAATCTAGAGAATCTGATTTGTTTATATGCTCATACAGAGATGCCAGTGGGTGTGTGTGCAGGACACGTGTGCCCCAGAAAAAAGTCCGTCGGCACAGCGTCATAATACCTCAGAGTATCATACGGCTGCTCCATCAGGAAGGTGGAGGTTCAGTAAGTCTATACCTTTCCATACATCTCGTCCTGTCCTTCAGAGGGCACAGAGAAGTACTGCATCAAAAAGCAGCAGCAGCAGCAGCAGCATCACCGCTGAGGCTTAAAATAGCTCCTGCACGCACCGACGCACGACCGCTCGACACACTCCTGCAGCACTGAGCAAACACTGACACAGCAGCTGATTCACATACAAAAAGCACACACACACACTTGAATGTGCACACACACACACACACATCAGATAAATGCCATCAAAGAAAACTACATATAAGAACTTAAAAGCCACAGGAGTACCTCCACATCGCACCGCTTCCACGCAGATGTACGGCAAAGACGCAGCATCAGCAGATTACTCACAGCAGACAGAGCTCAGATCCATGGTCCTCTCAAAGCTCCGAGGCAAGGATGGGAAGGGGGGGGAAGAATACCGGGGGGAGAAAAAACTGAACCGATGGTAAAGACGGAGAAAAAACGGCAAGAAAAGCAGGGATAGAGGGAGAGTGGCGGACATTCCTCCAACTCCCGCAGCACCTGCGATGTGAGTGGGTGGGTGGCAGCGTCACCGGGTCGCTGAAGACCTGCTCACGTCACACTTTTTCATGAATGGAGCCGTCTGACGCAGAGAGGACGCGGCTCCAAGAGCAGGGGGGGGAGGGGGAGCAGGAGGGGGTGGAGCTCTCTGTTCAGACTCCGAGAGGAGGAGTAAAGAGAGATGAAGAGGAGAAGAGAAGGAGGGGGGGGGGGGGGTGTATTTCAAAGCAGCACCAGCTGGCAACAGCAGGTTAGGCTGCAGTGGCGTCTCTGTACTGTAAGTAGGACAGACTGTTTCTGCACTAGAGAAAATCCCTTTGTGCAGAATCACTCATCAGTTCCCTCCATGCCAACATCCCATATATGAGTGCACTGTATTCTAACATGGTCTATCCATTTTTCACACTTCACACACACAGTTCAGACCTGCTTCTGTACTCAATGAACTCTGGATATGTGAGTGTAGTCATCACGGTAATATGATTAACCCACCATTTCGATACAGGGTTTAAATGCTCAGCACAACCGCTAAACTAGATGTCAGAAAATCCTATTTGATGGTATGTCTTTGTGTGTGTAGAACATGACCTTATATACCAATAGCAGCTGAATTTGGCTGATTTTGCCAACTTTCTCACGATGTGGAGCACACAAATCTCAATTCAAACCACCGGACAGACGTCTATACACAGGAGGAATGAGAAAGTTCAAGCTTCAGGGCTGAAAGGCTACGACAGCTTAGAAGAAATCTAAAGGGCAGAGCCAGAATGTCAGAAGAACCCTTCGTTTCTCTCTCTCTCCCCCCAAAGGTCATTTAATGTCTCTCACAATGTCCTGCTGAAGTAAATGAACACTTCATTCAGCTTCTTAGCCCATTTGTGTGGGTGTGTAGTGTGTACTGACCTGTCAGGTGGTTTCTGAGCATCTCACAGGTCAGCTGGGGGTGATCTGATCTCAGGTCAGGCTCTATGACCTGCATAAACACACAGAGCGGTCCATATGAGTGTTAGTCTTTTTACAGAGAGAGGATTGGTGTGCTGAACATGTCTTATGCACATACAGTATGGAAAGTAAACAAAGGTATCACCATTTCCAGCTATTTTAGGAAGAGATGAATATATTTAACATATAGGGCTGCTGTGCCTGTCTTTAGTGTAAATATCTGTGTTTGTGAGTGGAGATGGCAGAGATTGAGACTGACATATATCAAGAGAGACTAATTGAGAGGGAGGAAAGGCTCGGGGAACAGATGCTCCCCCCCCCCCCCCTCATCCTCCCGTTAGCGGCCCAAACCTCTGGGGAAGAAATCAAGATTGACGGAAGGGTAGGAATGTAATGATGCATGCTGGGTGGGGGGTTGGGACATTTGGATCAGCTAAATCTCCATTCTCAGGCCACACCCCAGCAGGGGACACTGCCAGAGGAGGAGCTCCGGTGTCCCGGGGCGAGGCTGAGGGGGAGACTTCCAAACACGGCTGTTAAATGGCGTGAAATGACAGCCAAGTGAGTCACGGTGCAGATGGCCGAGAGTTTAACGTGGTTCTGACGTTAGGGAGTGAGGAGCCTATTGTTAGATGTGTTAAACTACAAAGTGCAAAGTACACAATTAATGAACACAATGTCAAGCATTCTTTAGCCCCGAGGAGGACAAGAGTGGCTGTAAGCAGAAATCAGTATTCCTGCCATGTGCCTGAAGACACACTCCTGTAAAAAAACACAGCATGGGAATTCCCAAAAATACAGCTCTAGTTAGACATTGGCAAAGAGAGAGCGCAATATGAGGCCTGGAATTTAAATTCCTGACCTGTTTGCTTAGCAAGAACATCTAGCTCTGCTCTAAAGCTGAAACTCCGAAGGTCAGCAGATCACAAGCCAGCGTGTTCACGTGGAAACAGACAAAGCCTCATTATATTACAAAAACAAGCTTAAAACAACCTCAACTGCCTCAAATATGTATTTTTCATAAGAAAATATAAACTTTTATAGCTTTAAAGCCAAGGCAGTAGGGCTGCTCAATTAATCGTATTTTAATCGCAATTAAGATTTTGGCTTGCAACGATTATGAAAACAACATAATCGAAATAAAACGATTATTTTCTTTATTTTTTTTTAATTATTTTTTTTATTGGTTTTTCAGTTGAATTATATTTAAAATTCAGGGTAATTAACTGTTAAAAACATACTGTTCAAAAAATTGTTTTCAATAAATTGATGTTTTCAAAGTAAATGGATAATCGTTTTTAATAATCGTGATATCAATTATTGACCCAAATAATCGAGATTATGATTTTTGCCATAATCGAGCAGCCCTACAAGGCAGTTATCATAATTTCAGTTTAGATTTTATGGGACTAGGCCAAATAAAACTCAAACATGTTTGTTTTTTGTGCTATGACAAAAACCCAAAATGGTTCACCACAAAAGTTTTGCATAAATAAAAAGCACATATTATGCTATAATATAAAAGAGACCTAAATAAGGTGGATGTCCCCTCATTAATTAACCTTTATATATACAGTCTGTCTCAAACTACACAAACTTTGTTTATCTGACAAACGGTTGGCAGTGGTGTGACATAATCATCAGTTTACTGTTGTGTTTTAATGTGCAGTGTTGTTTCAAAAGATCGGGTCTTCTAAGTTTAATTAAAAGTTTCAAATATCATTGGGGAGCGACACGCAGTGCAGCAGCTGAAATCTGAGCGTATTTACTTTCCACTTTAATTATGGCTTACTCAGGTAGAAACTGCCTTTGCTGTCTGTTGAGAAATGACATTGCAGATTTCTCAAATCAAAAGATACAAAATCTCCATGTTGGGATTACAAAACACTTATTTTTGGATCATGAGTAAACAACAACTCATGGCCTCTCAACACATCTCTGCTGTGCCCACCATCTGCCATGTTTACTTGTGTTGGATCAACATGGAGGAGCCACCGGGCGGACTATTTGAAGTGGTGCTGTGTCGTGTGTCGGTTTGATTCCTATTCTGTTTATTTACAGCCTTCAGGTCAATGTCACTGCTTGTTAAGGAATAGAGGTTTTGAAATACTGATCATCCAACTTTAGCCACTCATGATCAGCCACTCAGAATCCACTTTTATGCGGTAGATGTCAAAGGCTAGACACTGAACCTTTAAGGGATGGAAATCACTTCAAAACACACACTGTTTCTAAGGTTGTTGTAACTCCAAATGTCTTTGTCTAATAGTCAATTATTAAACAGAGAATCAGCAGCAAATCTTCAGATATCTGCTGATAAAATGACTGAAACTATATATTTTCAGTCATTTATTGATAATGTTTAGCTCGGCACAATGTCATAAATATGTGTCAAATATATCATGATTCAGATATATGTTTTACATTATGAGTTCTAAGTTGGTCTTATTATATCCACTACTTGACTAAGAAAAATGTTGAAGACTTTTTAAATCCAAACAATTATGTTACACATTTATATATTCCAAGCCCCTCAATAGAAAGCCAGATCTGAATTAAGGCTATGATCAGGTATTGACGTCCCTTACTCAGTTTTTGTATAAAACATTTTTAAATATGACCAAACTTTTTTTTTTCCAGCGGTGGCCGGAGCCTCCTGTTGAGTCTCCATCAGCGACAGTCAGTCAGTCAGTCAGTCAGTCAGTCAGAGCTTCAGCTGTAAACCACACTGGCTCTGCTCCGTTATACACACTCATTACTATTTCACCAGCAGCGGAACAACAGCACTGACAGCTCCTGTGTCCTCCACATTAATAAGAGAATAAGCACCATCGCAGCTTACAGCGGTTTACCTTTACAATCTGCCATCGCATGCAACCGCCAGGTATACACACATGCTGGCTCACACACAAACACACAATCTCTGAGGAGGACAGGCACATCAATTTGACTTCTTGAGGGGTCTGCTACATTTTTAAAACAAAGTGCAGGTATGTGTCGATCACACTGCGCCCAATACAACTGGTGGAATAAGTTTTGAGATCTCGCTAAATCACCAAAAAATTAATTCAATGGTAAAATAACTCACTCTAAAGAAAAGTAGAGTTCACTTGAGCTGTCAAATGAAATCAACATAAAAGGAATGTATGCTTTACTCACTTGGTCAAAGGATGGGGTTTTTATAATGCGTTGTGCGTCACCTTTATATATTCTTTATCCCTTTATAAATCCAGCTTTAAAATATTTTAATAATAGAATAACTATTTATTTTATTATTACCAATGGTAATCCTATAGCCGGCAGTCGCTCATGTCTTTGGATAAAATGGAGTAATTGGATGGAGAAAGTCAGATGATTCAGGGAAATATGTGAACTAATGAGGATAGATTGGTCCTTAATATGTTAACTTGCGAGAGGATAAACCCGTTTGCCTAAGATGGATAGAGACAGAGCGGCCTGGCTCATTGGTTGGCTTGGTAAAGGCAGGCATGGATGACCGAGTCCTGCACACAACAACCGCTGATTCTGAGAGGCAGATAATGCTTGTGAGATTACTGTGCTGAGCCCACCAACAACCCCACAGCCTGACCAATCCACGCTGAGAGGACATTGCATAACAATGACTGTTCATCACTCCCGCAGGATCCTGCCCGCACCACCACATCCGTCCTTCTCTGTCGTGAGTCCAGAGGAGACTGGCGAACAGATGAGGAGCAGCAGACAGGAAGCCGTCCTCCCTCCCAACGGCACCTGGTAATCCCCAGCATGATTTATGGGATTGCGTGCTGAGCTATAATGCAGAACACAGCAGCTAGTCTTAGATAACATAACATTTTATGAAGTCTCTCCAGCTCTCTTGCTTCTGATTGTTTAACTGAAGAGAATTGGGAGGAAATTAAAACACACTGAGATGTTCGCCTCGTCTTCATCACATATTCCCACATCCCAGGACAGAGGATGTAACAGAGAGTGTGGCTGCAGTGGTAAGATATGACTGTGCAGCTGCTGGGGGGGGGGGGGGGGGGATGCTGCTGCTGCTCGCAGAGGTTAACGAATATGTGAGGTTACATGTACAGAGTGTACATGTGATGGAGGACACTGCAGGGCAGAGCACACAGTGTACATACACTGTGTACAGCTGTATGATTAGCAGACCAAACAAACACATCTTAAGTTCTATTAGGCCATATTACATCTTGAAATGACCTGTGTTGTTCGAAAAAGCTTTACAAATTGGCTGATAAATGACTTAAAATGATTAACTGATTGTCAATATTGTTTCCACGGGCTGATGGAGCATAGTTCCTATTACTTTCTTGTACATTTTGTTCAGCCTTGGGACTGTTATGTTGGAAAAATCAATAAAACATTGTTAAAAACAAACAAAGGTTAGGTTGGCCTACATATAAATAGTTTGCCTCCAGTATGCTTGCTGCTGCTTCAACATTTGCTTTGGTCACATGGTGCACACATACGCCTTGTTATTGATTAGTATAACAAGTATAACTCCTGGACAAATAAAACAGATTACACGAAGATCTATGAGTAACGATGCATCCCTTTTATTCACATATTATTCTATAGATGCACTCAGCAGGGGTCAGAGATACTGCAAACTACACACACACACACCCTGTATGACTTGTGCATGTGCTCTGGTTCTTGCTCCTCCACTCGTGTGTGTTAATATGCTCCCCATGAGGCGCTGCAGGCTGTGGTAATTATAGAAGCTCGGCTAGCAGACGCATCACAACTGAGAAATACATTTAAAGCCATGTGCAGTTGTGGGAATACAGTGCATGCATACGGGCACACAAACAAAAGCCCACAGTACCCAAACATCCTGGATGTTGTATAGAAAATAATCATCTAATTGAAATGCATTTTGGTCAAACTTTCTGATGTAACATTTTGTCTCCTTTGAAGGTTTTTCACAACAAATGTATTTTTTTTTTTTTAATGCATCTCTGGATTCATAACTAAGCCATAACCAGCAGATATAAACCACTGGCCATCCACCATTACTCAAAGAAGTAGCCTGCATAACATTAGCAGAAAAGCATATAGGCACACCCAATTTAGTATTAGGGAAAAACTGTAATACCCCTGCCCAAATATAGAGACAACTCAAACAGATTGACCAGTAGAGGGTCTTTGATGGAGTACCAAATACCCACAAGTCTACAGAACAGAGGGAGAAGCTGCTTACTCTCCTAATCAAGCTGACTGGCGTTAAAGGTAGTCGGGGGTCTGATACAGGTGTGAGGCGTGCCAGGTGGGCTCTGGGGGACAGGCTGGCTCTGTGTGAGGTGCACAGTGGGATGAGGATGGGATGGAGGCAGGAGCTTTACACAGAAATGTCAGTCAGAAGGAGGAAGAGGAGGAGAGGGCCTAAGGGAGGAGAAGAGGGGGTATTAAGATATAGATAAGAGGGGGCGAGGGAGAGAAGGAAGTGGGCATTCATGTTCACTTCCTTTAGTCCAACGTTTATTGTTTGGCTTTTTCCACTCAACTGCACTTGAATGGCTGTGCTGCACGCGATGTGAACATTCAGCACATACACCTTTATGATGCTATTTATAGCCTTCAGGCATGTATTACTGTACGCCACACCCACCTGGCACACAGAATATTTGATTATTTTACTAAGGCTGAGAGATAAATCTTTTATGATGCCATTTCTTTTTTATATGGTCCATATGTTGGGTGAAGGACTGTTTCTAATTAAAAAAATTAGAGTCCATGAACTAAAGGAATTCAATTTACAGGGACATTAAACAGAGAAAGCAGCACATTCTCCCATTTGAGAAGCTGGAACCAGATCATTTGGGGGGTTTTTGACTACAATAACTAGTCAATTAGCACAAATGTTAGTACGAAATATAACTGAGTTGAATTCAATTTCACATTTGAAAAGTGACTCCTATCACATTTAGTGCCACATGTTCTATACTGGGCACTTGACAATTCACTTCATCCAACATTATGGGCCAATCTTTCTAAAAAATTATATAAAAAGAGAAAAGCATTTTGTTTTACTGAAAAAAATGCAAAGATTGACAGGAAAAAAAACTGCAGACAAACGCAGTTGATTTCAGCTATTGATATATAATGATGACATCAAAGTGGTGGAGATGTCAATCAAGCCGTCTGCACACGTCTAAACCGTGGTCCAATCCACCAAAAGTGAAAATCCAGACAGGGTAAATCACTCAAACAACAGTACCGTATATATAGGTTTCAACCGGGACAGCACACCACTGATGACACATACAAAACCGTACAATGTTAAATGTGCTTTAATCTTATGAAGCACAGCGATGAGTTTATTCATTAAGCCTGATGGGACGGGACACTGACTGAACCCACCACTATATGAATGTGACCCAAAACAAACAAGCCGAGTCTCCGGGGCTAGGATTAGAGGGATCAGACCAGCTGCAAGGCTACCCTGCTGCTGTCGCTACACATGTCAATTACATAAATACAGCTTCCTGTCTCCATGCCAGCATCAGGAGCCCCGCCCTCCCTCCCTGACGCTCGCTGTGACCTGGAACTCGTGAACTCAGATGTGCAGGAACTCTTGATACTTGGTCAAACACAACGTTGCCACGCAACAGCATCACCTCGGTGACCCACTTCTTCCAGAAGAGGGATTTCAGTGTTAAAGGATTTTGGTAATCTATATTTTTCTTTTTGACAACAAATCCAGGACTTTCAAAGCAAGATCCCATCCTGTGTGTTGCACTCATGCTTCAGCTCGATCATATCCTCTGAAGACATTTATGGGAATGGCCCGATATGGGATTTAATCACACAGTGGGATAAGGAAACACTCACAGTAAGTTCACTGGTGGATTGCCATTATCTGGATCATTGTTAACATCCTCACATGAGAGACTTAAAAAGGCTGTTATTATGGTATTATTATTAAAAAAGCTATTATGGTAGCGAAGTGAAAAATAGGGACTGATTTGAAAAATTAAAACAAAAAAAACACAGGAATTATCGCGTAAGGAAAAACAGATTTACACAATCATGCTATTTCTTTGTATTGCCGGGGGACCCTATGATTTATGATGACCTTATTTGAGATCGTTTGTATGTCTCTGGTTTGTGTTTTGACTAAGTCTATTATCAGGCGAATATTGTAAATCGCAATCATCTCGGTCAGGAATATTGAAACATATTTTAAGCCAACATAGACAAGAACTCAGCAGAAATTCATTGTTGCACTTTATTTTTTTACAACAGGCACTTAATATTGCATTTTCTAGGGAACATTTTGAGCGAGAGTACAAATTAGTTGTGCTAGTGAGAATGTTTGGCTCTAGAATAGTGTATGTGGAGCTAAGCAAAACAAATCCTTTAGTGCCCATAGTTAAAAAAGAACAAGTCACCAAGTTTGAAAGTCCATTTTACTATGTCCTCGTGTAAAAAAAAAGTATTTGGTTCATTTGCAGTTGCTCACATTTGCTGTAAAGCCAGTGTTGGGCTACCTGAGAGGTGCAGCCATCAACACGCTGTTAGTGGGGGACCACATTCGGCCCATTGTGTGACCTGTAACTGCACCACACACGGGGGCAGTTACAACAGAGGCCGAGACATTAGTGACACACGTGGACACTAACTGGAAATGTCGCACTCGGCACAATGAGGCTGGAGTGACAGTACACAGCATCCAGCGCTCACACATGTAGCGCCTTCCACTGCTGACTGACTGTCATGTGGGACAGAATGAACTGTTGTGACGCTCAGTCTTCATGAAGGACGGATGGATGATCCTCTCTGATTTGTGTCAGATGGCCGCTGAGAGCTGCTCACAAGGAGCATGCAGGGGGAGATGTTAGCAGTCTACCACAATTTTGAACTATTTCAGTCTAAAACAACACCTGTCCTGCAATAAATTCTACCTTCATAACGTTTTTATTGTACATTTGTTGGGGGGGGGAATGGTTTAAAAAGGAAATTAAGATTCTAATTGTTGGTCTGTTTTTCCTGACAATGATGAGGACAAGAGAGAGACTTGTGTCATGAATGAACAAATCCCAAAAGTTGACATTGACCTTTACACCGATGACTTGCATTATATTGGAAAAATGTTCCTTATAATGGATTGATATCCTCTCCAAATCCACATATCAAATGAATGTTATAAACATGTGAGGTGCAAATCTACTCCTCATTTCATATACATGCAATTACTATATTTTTTAAAGGGCAAGCTTTTACAATGCTATTACTTCTTATTTTTGTAATACAATTGAATATGTTTTAAGGTGTATAATGACTTGTTCAGGATTCAACTCAGGACTTCATAAAGCCAGATTTAAGAATGTCTGATTTGCAATGCAGACACTCAGTATAACATTATACTTAAGTGTTTATAATATTAAATAATACAAGTGGATGGACAACACAAACCTCTCTCATTATGATGCAATACAATCCAACAGCCTCACAAACTAAAGCCTCACTGGTGCATATCCCACCTTCAATCCATGGAGGTGGGATTTACAGCAGGGTTATACACATATCAGTCAGGTGTAACTAACACACTATCAGCTGACTGTTTACATAATCTCAAACGAAATAGCCAACTGTGTGGAGGATCTGTTTTGAATCTTGATTTAGCCACGTAGTCAAAAACATAACAAAAGCAGATTCTGAGTAACATCTTACTAAAAAACAAACACTTCTTCACCACCCACTATAATTTAGCCTCCACTCCTGCAGCAGCCTATAATTTCCTTCTTCTCCAGGCAAGAAAAAACAGGCAAGAAAAGAGTATTGTGTCTGATTCAACAAGATTGTCCACTGAGTGGTTAAAGCGAAAAGAACTCCAACCCTTTAATACTTGCACGACTTTAAAGCTGCTGTTTAACTCCTTGAGATTCTTACTAGTGCTACAATCTTTCTATGTGAACAGCTACGTGTATTATGTGTTGATGTGTGTTTTTTTAAATCGTCTCATAACCAGCAAACAGTTTAAGCGGTATATCGTTGTCGTGATCATTCATTATAGACTCCGCTGACAGCTGCACACTTCGCTTCATTCCACAACAAAACAACATATGTTCTCGTAAAGCTATGGCTATGTGAAGTCACAATTACGATACGTCTTTCCGTAAAAGTCATACAAAATTAAGAATATTACCGTTTAGCTGCGCTGGGCCCGGGTCCCGCAGAGATGTCCGACTGCTGCTGTCTCTCGGTCCATCTATTTGCTCTGGTCTTGTGAGCTTGATACGTCACTTCCGGACACTGGTCCTTCGTACACCTGTAAAGCCCTCCGCGCGTCTTCAAAGATCGTCTACTATACAGATGCGTCCATACTGTTGCAAGTGACACATTATCATAGTAGGTAGACTGTGTACTGTATGTATAATAGGCATTATGTGATCCCACATTTGAACTAATAAAAGACAAACCTACTGTACGTTAGCCTATTAATTGTATTTTAAGTGAATATTTAACATTTACTGTATCACATTTGAGCAGTACTACAAAGATTATGCATATTTATTAGAAGAATAGGGAGGGATGAAACCCTCTTTAATGGTCACACATGCAGAGCACACAGCACACACAGTGAAATTTGGCCTCTGCTTTTAACCCATCCTAGTACAAGGAGTCTAGTACTAGGAGCAGTGGGCAGCTATTGTACAGCGCCCGGGGAGCAATGGGAGTGGGGGGGGGGAGGGGGGTGTCCGGTGCCTTGCTCAAGGGCACCACGGCAGGGCAGGAGGTGAACTGGGACCTCTCCAAGTAGAAGTCCACACTCCATATTTAGGTCTGGTCGGGGACTTGAACCAGCGACCCTACGGCTCCCAGTCCAAGCCCCTACTGACTGAGCCACTGCCGGACTATTAATCAAACTACATGACTGTTATCAAGATAAAATCAGCTCTACATTGACGAGAACTCGTAATAAAATACATCATAACCATGGACAAATTATACAATAAATATATATAAAAACTGAGAGCAGGGCCACATTTGCATGCATTTTTGCTGTTCATAAACATTAAGACATCATAAATATACATTAGGACCTGATTAGGACCCGTCTTATCTTGTACTATTGTGTGCTTTTTGTATTTGTTAGTGTGCATAATGGTTTTCCACATTTGAAAAGAATAATCTTTTCGAACCAAATGTATGCTCATAACTCATCTAATGTCTGTATGACTTTATTGTATAATGTGGTCGTCTAGTGATTCACTGTTGGCAGAGTAACTGCTCTCTTCAGACCCTCTTTGCAGTGTCATGAGATATGAGCGGAGTGGGAGCTCTTCGCTTTTTTTCCTCTTTTACGCTGTGGTTAAAAATAGCTTTTGTATATTTTCAATGGCGCCTCCCCGCCAGGGACAGGAACAATAATACAAATAAAGCCAGTGAAGTTGTTTACAGATAAAAACATGTAACTGTTTAGCAAGATTGCCTAAGGGTACGCAGAGAATAATCTTAACAAGTAAACGTAAACGACTTTAAGCAGATGCATGTCGGAACTTTGCAATCAGTTCACAAGGCTTAGTTACACATTAAAGTCACAGTTCTGTATGTTCAGAGTATTTTCATGCTCTCTGATTGTCTGTCGAAGAAATACTTCATTTATCAAAAGGAGGAAAGTTACCTAGCAGAGGAACGAAGAGGGTGTGAAACCGATACTGCACAGTCTGGCCACCTGTGCCTGAGCCAATGAGCAGCCTCACAACATGCTCCGAAACTACTGCAGACTGCACGCCTGGCAGGTGGAAAAAAACACTGGAAGATAAATAAATGACATGTGCACGAGTTCACTGTGCTGAGATGAATTCAAAAGTGTTCCGTTTTAAGTTAAATAAGCCTACTTGCAGAAGTTGAACGACAAACAGCAAATGCAGGTAAAACACATTCAATTTAGGTTTTTATTTACAATTATTAAGGCTAGAGTGCTTGATTATGTAAGGGTTGCGCTGGAGTTAAAGGCAACACTGATATCTTGACACAGATACATTGAGTAGACTTATTTAGGTATATTAAGGGTGTACAAAACCTCCATTACAAGTGAAACTCCTGCATTTAGTTAAGGAAAGGTATTGGCAGCAAAATATATTTTTAAGAACAGTCTTCAGTATGGCCCCTTTCAGAAGTTACATACCGTAAGTCATTTTATTGCATTATTATTGATGCATTACCTTGTAGGTGGCTTTTTGGTTGAGCTGGACCTTTTTATAGTTCTAGCGTTGGCCATCCAGAACAATACATTATATTATATACACAGTGAGATCATGATTTGCATTTGTATGTTTTGTATGGAAAAAGTAACACCTACAGTAACTTCTACTACATTTAACTTTCAGATACGTTAAGTAAAAAGTACCAGATTTGCCTCAGAAATAATGCAAAAGTATGGAGAAGCATACAATGAAAACAATCATTAAAGTACAACTTCCTCAGAAAGGAGGTATTCATTATCAGTTTACACATACAGTATTACTGCCTAGTGCCTACATAAGCATGAGCAGTAAAGCACAGTGTGTGGGCTAAACATTCAGTGTACTGGCCAATAACATCTGTGCAAATTGTTGAAAATATTCCATAGCAGCATACATTATGGCTTTATCGAGTCTTGTTTCAAGTGCATTCAGTGCAACAGAATAACATTTCAGCATCAACATAAGGCAACATGAAGGAACCCTGTGGATGGAGAGGCACATTTACAGCTACAGCCGCGTTGAACATCAGAACTTCCTGTTGTGCAGCTCTGCAACCAGCCGCAGTGAGTCTCTTTGGTTGGCGCTAAGTCTGGTTTTGCCGCTCACCTCTCGCCACTGAAGAGCGCCATGGCTGCTCACCACCTGAGACGGAGATAATCACAAAACAAAGATATGTTCATTCTATATTCACTTTATGAGGAATCATGACCTGATGTCGGACTGTGCCAAAATCATCAAAATTAAGAGGAACAATACAATAATAATGTTCTCACCATACTGTTGATATCGTCAGTCGTCTGGCTTGCTCTGTCCAGGTGAATGTTAAGGACTGTGATTTCCACCCAGGCATTATCTGTGTTTCTGCAGTCATCCACATAACCCTCAAACACCTGAAACACAGTAAGTGCAAGTCATAGTCGACAACTTCCTCAATGTCAGAGTAAAGAAACAGATGTTTATATAGGTATCATTGATGTATTCATCATCAGACAGGTTTAACCTCTAACAACAGCCATGTTTCCTTGATCAAGGCACTGGCCATTTAAGATGAAAGGAGCCTCAACTTAATGCATCACATTTTCTCGGTAGAAGACTTTGATGTGGTCAGATATCTGACATTTTTGAAGGGAGGTATTCTTGAGTGTGATCATTTATCCATAAGGGTAGGCTGTATAGTATAACCTGTCAGTATAAGGCAATACAGTTTAATTGCACCTTAAATTGCATCCTCCAAAAGGATCCTACAAGTGATCCAACTCCTCTCTTCTTGAAGGTAGGATTTATTACACACTGTTGTATTGGATTACATTGGATTAGGCTAGGTGGACTCAATTCACAAGACAACTGAGTGTTTGTTTCCAAGCAAGCTACACAGTTGGTTTCTCGTGTTGACAGAGTGTGTTGTGTTCGAATACAGAGCTCAGTGTTAGCCAAAATATTTGTAATATCATTACTAAATATTAAGCTGATTTTGACAATACAGATACTTAACCTCTCCCGAGACAACCAGAGTGAGACACATAACAAACAGACTGAACTTAAGTCAAATATGTTGTTTCTTTCAATGTTAAAGGGTTCTCTACATAATGTGACAAGACACTTATACTAACAACAATCCTTCATCCGATTGCTGTCAGTAAACCAACTTACTCTATAAGTCTAACTGAAGTGTTAAACAGACCTTTGTTCCCTCTGATAATTTGGCATTTACTATCTCATACATCTTCTTTCCCATGGTTCTCCTAAGAATCACTGGCAGGTGATCAGCAGATTCAATGGGTCCCTGAAGGTTTGAAACCAAAACAGAACAGTTCATTTATTTAAATAATGCAAAAAGAAAGAAAACAGATTAAGTTAGGAAAGATGGACGCACCCCAGGTAAAGCCAAGGTTCCCTGCTTCTCATCCCAAACCACCACGTAGTCCAAAACAGAGCGCTCGCTGTCTCCCCAGCTAAAAGATGGATTCAAAGTCATAAACAGGCTTTGCAATACAGATGTGGGGAAACAACCTTCTTAACGTACCGTGTCAGCACGAGGTCTAGATTGGGATTTGGACCCAGTTGGCTTAGTGCACCCCGTCCCCTCATGCCAGTCCTCCCTCCTGGATTTCTAACGGCAGATCAGATACACATCACCTATCAACACAAGCTTAAAAGGTTCATGTAAATGCTATTTGATGCCTTGAGTATCCTTGAATATCATACCTGTAATTATTTGAGGCCTCTGATTCTGATCTGCAAAAAGAAAAGGAAACATAAGAGATAGGGAGCATTGTAATTTGTTATATTTTCTATTACTGAGAGATGTTTCAATAGGAACATACTGTACATTGTTATTTTTACAAAAACATCCATACCCACCCCATAACTGTATACACACCTTCCTAATCGGAATAAACATCCCTTATTCTCTTGTAAAGAAATGACATACCCATCCACATGGTCCCCACTTTCTTCAGACGTGTAATAAGACGGCATGTAACAGGTGAAGCTGAACTGAAAAAAAAGTGACAGGAAACAAACTGGCTTCATAAACTATCTTTTACCACAGTGATGTTGGTGATGATGCTGGAGGTGCTGTGGAGAAACGTTTGTGTATTACCTCCCATGGCACTTTCTCTTCAGGCACAGGGAAGCGTGTGAGTTTGCTGTTGGGATAGTAAAACTGACGGGCGTTCACGTGGCACTTGTCCTCTTTCTCTGATGCATACATATCAGTGGACTCTTCTGTTGTGGTCAGTGCTGCAGGGAAAAGGGAATAAAAGTGAGCACGAACAAGAGGAGATTTGTTGTGAAATATGTTAGAAATAATGAAAAATTAAGAAGTTGGTTGCTAACTTGGTGGTTGTGCATCTTTTGCTGTAAAACCCTGACATTTCAGACTTTCCATAATCCACTGCAGGGCTTTGGCGGACTGCATTACCTTATGAGACACAACAGAAATGGGTCAAACACATGTTATGACTGCTTATGCAACCTCAAAGATGACAATTCGAGAGAATATTCCACAAACACACATTAAGAAAGTGTGTCATCTCTTCTCTGCCTCGTACATAGTGTGAAATGTTACAGATACAGGTGCGATATTTGTGATAACCAAAAATCAGGTCACAACCTGCTCCTCTAGTCGAGCCAGTCTCTGCACCGTGGCATCAGAGCCCATCTCCTCTTCCCTCTCCAGCCGCTCTGTTATGGTGGTAACCCTCAGGAAACAAACAAGACCAGTGTGGGTGTCTGCTGGGTATTTGAATACCACTCCCAGATTGTTTAGTACGAAACATGTTTCATCAAATTAGACCCTTATTAAACCTGAAAAACACAGACTATGGTATCTTGCTGATACTGTAGTTAAAGAAAAAATAAATTGAATTTTTTGTTATATGCTACAGGATAGTTGTATTCCTAAAGGATCATTTATGGAGGTAAAATCCAACTTTCGTAGTACATTTGTGTGTTTATAATTTTGTATTCCACTATCTATTCCTGTTTCCCCTATTTCTATAATAATATGTCACTATGCAAAACTGTAATGGATAGTATGATTTCAGAAAGAATAAATTACATTTAAAAAAATCACACTTTGGATTGCTCCAGACCAGAGTATTATTTTTCAGCCACGCTGGTCTGCGTTCCTGTGGGAGTTTTACTTTTGTCCCGTGTCCACGATGCGGCGCTCCATGCTCTGGCTCTGCTCCTGCCGCGTGGACAGCAGGTATCTGTCCTTCATCATGGCCTCCCAGGACAGCAGCTCCTCCTCCTCCACCTGAGGAAGCTCACACTCTGAAAACAGCATCACATGCCTTTTCATTATCTTTAATACTTTGCATGTGTGTATGCAAAATGAGCATCAGCACAAAATCATACACGGCAATGACTGTGAAGTGTCAAAGGTCATGGGACGGTTAGGGAAAAGTCAGGGGTTACGATTAGTTGTTAATTTATGAACTAAACACATAATTTTGTGATTACATGTGGTTAATTATGGAGGGAATTGTAACCCCATTTTAAAAACACAATAATTTAAAAGCTCTAAATTGATGAAAATGCTTGTTTTACCAAAGCAGTGTTGGGAATAGGAGGATTTTCTTCAAGTATTTGACTAAACTGATAACAATCTGGCTCTTACATGCCAAATTGTTGTGTTAAATCAGTCATATTTAATGAATAATAACGTTTTTTTAAATAGTGATAAAGCAAAATGATTGAGAGGAAGTCTGCAGCATCTTAACAGGAAGTCTACTTTGAGCATGGGCAGAAATAAATAACCAAATGCTTACTGAACTCTGTGGTAGTGATGGGCGTCCTGCACAGCACCACGTTCCTAATGAAGAGGTACAGATGGCTGAGGATGATGAAAGGGGGCGGGGCAGCGGGGCGGCTGTGGTACTCCTTGATAAGCTCGTATCTTTGAAACTTCCATATCCTGTCTGTGTTGTCCTGAACTTCCTGGAACGTGAAGCTGTGCAGGAACACAAAGAGAGACAGAGGTTAACGGGGGAACATCGGATAAAAAGGACTCACAGAGGTTTGGAGGTGAACTCACTTGAAGATGGCGATGAGCAGGTTCAGCAGCAGTATGTTGGCAAAGAGCAGGTAAATACATAGCATGATGATGGTGAGCCACTCGGGGAAGGCTGGCATCTGGTTTTCATTCAGCACAGGACACTTGGGCTTTAGAGGATCACTGCCATTCATGGTGCAGGAGTCTAGTTTAAACTCAGCATCTGCAGAGGGCAAACAGATCATTTCCTTGTTGAAAATATCTTATATAATCACTTCTGAGCCCTGTGAAAACCTAGAAATTATTAGGTCTCCTATCATGCAAAATGCACTTTATATGACGTAATATCGGAAATGTGGGCTGGCTTTCAGAAACGTCGCTATCAGAAACAATGTATGACGTGTTTTGGAAGTAATATGGTCTGTGTTACATTAGCAAGCATCGCTAACACTCAGAGCTAACCTGTACTGGAGAGAGTATGTGTTAAAAAGCAGGAAATACAAAAAGGAACTCACTTTGAGCTCCATACTGTTTCAGAAATAATCCTTGATGTGGTTTGGAACATGATATTGCATTTAATCACGGCAGCATTTAGCTGAGAATCTCTCGGGTAGAATTCTGAGCAGGCGTAAGCTCCCCCCCCTCTTTTTTTTCAAAAAAAAAAAAAAAAAAAAAGCTAAGGACCCAGAATCAGCACTTCTCTTACAGGGCTGAAATAGAGGGGTATGAGGCATGGCTAAAATGGGTGATCTATTTTGAGCAAAACACTTCATAGACATGTTTTTTATAAATTGTTATATATCTGAGACCTATAATATATGCCTAAAAATAGTATAATAGGAGACCTTTAAGTCATGCTTCACACATTATTTCCACTTTTAACTAAAAGGAAAGTTATACAACTGTCTGTTCTGTTTCCACTCACAATCAATATTTGTGGGGAAATTCCCAAATATGATGAGGTACGGCTCATAAACGGCCCCGCGGACAATCCAGTCCAGCCGGTTGTCGTTGTGGATGAGGATGCCTTGTTTGGCCACTCCGTACGCCACCACCCAGATACTCAGCAGGAACATGAAGAAGAACAAATCCGTCATCTGGAAGACAAACATAAATCTGTCACAGGCTAGAAACACTTAGAAATGTGGGCACATCTGAATACTGCTGCAACTAGGGACATGTACGGTTTGTTTGCCCACAAAGAGACATTCAATTACTCCAAAGAGACACAAAAAGACTACAAAGAGAGAAAAAAGGCTACAAAGAGAGACAAAAATGCAACCAAGAGAGCAAATCAACTGAAAAGAGAAGCAAAACAGCCTCACAAGGACTTTTGCATAGAGACATAACAACCAAAAAGAGACCAAAAATGAATGCAGAGAGACATAACAACCAAAAAAGACACGAAATGACCATTAAGGCAGAAATAAACATAGCACAGTTACCCAAAAGGAACACAAAACCACTACAGAGAGACAGAAACATCAAAAAAGGCTAAACAATGATGTCTTTCTCCTGGGTAGAGAATCCACCCATGTATGTACAGTGGAGACTTTTACTGGGTTACATTTTAAATTCAAAGAACTTCAGAGAGTTGGATGTGCCAGCTTTCTGCTTTGAGCATCATAACCCTAACCCTTTAGTATTTCAAAGGCTGCCCTCTTGCTCAACATATGATCTCTGACACAAACAATAATGGTGTTTGACTGCTTAGCAACAAGCAGACCAACTGCAACATTTTGTTCAAAAACACCTTCAAGTTCAAACAAAGTGCACATTATTCATCTGCAGACACCAGATGGAGGCCCAGTGGAGCAACAGCTTATTTTTGTATAAGATAAATAGTGCTTTGGAGTGTAGCATTTTGTGCTCTGCAGTTGCATACACATTACATTAGGTTGGCATCTATTACATTGTACGTAAGCCTCACCATCCTCCTGACGATGATGATTTTGGGTCCAAGTGTTCTACTGATAGTGAAGATGGCCATTAGCCGGAGGCAGAAGACCACAAAGTCGATGCAGAGGAGGATTTTACCCGCATAGAACAGCTCAGTCGTCAGCCTGAAATAGAAAAACGTGATGATTCATACATTACCAAGAGGGTGGAAAGCACTTCCATGGCCTAAAGGGATTGTCTGGGAGGAAGGATACTTACCTAAATGCGAGGCCGATAATAAAGAAGAGGATGGAAAGAACGTCTAAAATATTCCACAGGTCGTTGATGTACATCCTGGCTTTCTTACGAAACCCAAAGCCATCCGGATCGTGAAACAGCTGAGATGGAAAAGACACATTAAGGGAAGACACTACAGGTCAAAAGGGTAAAGAAATTGTCTAACGGATAACACCAGGAAACTTCCCCAGTTTATTTATTAAAGATACTTTGCGTATCACACGTTTTCTTATAAATTATGTTTGATCATGCAAATGAGGCATTGTCTTAACTTAAGTGCAGTTTTGCATAGATTTCAGGCAACAAAATCTAAATATTGTATAAAGCCAAGTTAAAAAATATTGTGCCCTTTTGTTGTCAAATTAGAGTCAATGGATATTAGTTAGGGACATTTGGATATTTCTTTGTTTCACTCCAAAATTGGGGAAAAATGTCATAATGACATCCGAAAAATCAATTTTGGCCATGATGTTAGGGAGAAAATATCACATAAATCAAGCTATGTATGATATAAGAACACACCCCTCAGTGTTTGTATTTTAAAATGCAATATATTTTGCAAGAGACTACAGGTAATTAAGTACAATAATTTAAATCATAGACATATTGATCAAATGTTCTCAGTTTATTACTTACATTAAGACAATTGGCCTGTGGTGTACAGTTCAGTAATGTAGTGAGTAATATAATAATTTATTGGAATAAGGCATACATAGATAAAACATGTCCCAGCTCTCTCTCACCTGTCTGACCTCCTCACACACCAGCGAGAGCAGCCAGATGTAAAGCAGCACCTCCCCACTAGAGGGCGTAGCCTGGAAGTCGATCATCAGCACCACAGCAAAGAGGAAGAGGAAGGCGAAGTAAGACACGATATTCAAGTAGAACTTGGCCTGCGGAGAGCTGTACATACGGAGCAGCCTGGACCATCTGCCCAGAGGCTTCTGCCGCTGCAGGCCGGAGGAGTCGCTGTGGGCACAGAGGTCGAGGGGTCACAGACATGTACTGCTTTCCCCTACATGTGAAATACAGTCAGGAAATGGCCACACAGTCATAAAAAAACGTTGTTTGTATTCATCATTTGCTGCTAATGTGTTGAAAGGCGACTTGTTACTCACAGACTACGAGTGCTTGTTCGAAGTACACTTCCCGTTACACTCTCCACTGTCTTGATTTCTTCGTTCATCTCAGCTTCTCTCTGAATGACTTCATCGCGTCTAGTCAGAATAATAACTCATTAAGAAAACCTACCACTCGTTAACATCGCTATAGATGCCCAACAAGCGGTAGAAAAGGTTAGTAGATTTACAAAACAAAATAAAATATAAAAAAACTATAAACCTTAGTTACATGTATGCATGGCAGAGATACATATACAAATGCAAAGACGTGTTCTTTTAAATAATTAAACCACTACAATATTACTCCAAATGTTTGCATCTATGATGAACTTAATTGCTTTGGTATTACTATACATAGTGTTTTTACTACAATGTACTGACTTTTCTGCTACAGACCTTCTGGACATGCTTTCATACAACTCTTGATTAGGTGGCCTTAACTTCTGAAAGTCCCTTATGACACTGATATGAATTTGATTCTTGTGATGAAGCAAGGGACATATTAAGCATTTTACTTGATCTAATCATCATTTAACCACTGCATTATTATCTCAGGTTAATATGGGAACATAATGAAGCTTAGATGTCTTGGTTGTTGTTGGAATAAGCAGAACCATCATTGACAGGAGGACTGCACTTTCCGTTTCACATGTTAGGACTTTATATATATACAGTCTATGGTTAGGACTCACCTGTAAACCAGGAAGCCGGTGTAGATCAGAGGGAAGAAGACCATGCAGAGGAGCACCCTCCACACCGGGTTGTCCACTGAAAGCTCACCGCACCAGATCTGTGTCAGGAAGGCCTTCAGGACAGACATGTTATCAGACATGAACCATATCTGGGTGTTTAATTAAAGTCTCTTTCATCAGGTTTAAATCACTGATCACAGTTTTCCAACTTTCTACTCTAAAACATTTTGTAGTCAGTTATGTATTGTTGTGGTTTTTGTTTATTCTGTTTCTGTTAATTAAAATCAGCATTAAAGGTAGGGTAGGTAAGTTTGAGAAACCGGCTCGAGATACACTTTTTGTTATATTCCATGGAATGCTCTTAACATCCCGATAGCAATGAATATCTTAAGTGCTTTGACAAAAAATCCATAAAATAATGTCATCTGTGGAAGCCGTAATACTGTAAAAAGTACGACCAATCATTTTAGCCGGCCCGGCTAAAATAACTGGATGGCCTACCTGCCTGTCAGCCTTCCATCTGCGCACAAACTTATCTCGTGCCCTCATTGGTCATGTGCGCGTTCGTGTGTGTTGGAGGAGGGGCTCTGTAAGGAAGTGGCAGATTTTCTCCGGTTGTGTATTTTCAAATTCTAGCGATCTCAGGCCGGTTTCTCAAACTTACCTACCCCACCTTTAAGTGTGTAATTAGTGTAATTAACCTGAAACACAGTCAATACACAAGTAATTTGTTTATATGAAGTATCAAGTTTTTCTTTTTTCTCCCTTTTGAAAATATTTATATGTTTTAATATTCTTTGTAGATTTGGTTATATATCGATAAAGTACTTCTTTAACGGGTCTGCTTGTATAAATTGTGTGTTTTGGGTTTGTGTATGAATCTGTTTATATGACTTGGTATCAAGCTTTTATGTTTTATTACATCTATAAAGTATTTTTGAATAGGTCTGTTGATATAAGTTGTGTATTTCTGTTCATTCGGATGCATTTCTTTGATTGTGTATTTTAGGTCTGGGTAAATGCAATTTTGGTGGTGTGTTTTGTATTTATTGTTTTAGTGTATTTCATGGTTAGTTACCCTATACCAATTTCTTGTTCAAAATAATTAGATTCAAACCAGTTTTGTGTTCAACAGTGTGTGGATGTGCATTTTAATCTTCTACGTAACAGTGCAAACAAAAGGTAGAAGTCTCAAGATTTTAAGACACGGTTGAAAGAATATAAATAAATCCCTTATAAAAGTGTACCTGAACTCCAGACTGAGCTACAAAGCTTTTATCGTCCGCCTCCAGAGCCAGCCTGAGGCATGTCGTCCTTCCCCAAGACGGAGACGCACGAAACAACAGCTTCTGAGCCCGCTCTTCGTCCCAGTTGTGGCACTCATTGAACACACCTGGGAAACACACACAAAAGCAGACACATGCTCAACTTGTAACATCTTTATTTAAGCCACTCATCATGTCTGTAGTGTTATACCAATAGCGTGTTTCTCATAGTGATTGGCGAGCTTCTTCATGTCCTCCGCCTCGTCCGCATCCATTCCTTCAGCTGCCATCGTCTTCAGGATCTTACTGGCGGCCAGCGCAGCCGACATGCAGTCTGTACACTGCGCACATACAGATACACAGTTATTTATCTATTGTTTTTCTAAAACTTTGTCTGTATGTGTGTTTGATCACCTGCTCCCAGGCGATCTCAGCCAGCTCCCTATTGTTCTGGACGACAGCCCACAGGAAAATGTCTCTGCCCGGGTCCCTCTGCGCGCCAGGACTGTCCTCCTTTAGCGGAGCTTGAGAAGATGTCGAGTTTTTAGACAGCTAGATAAAAAGTGAAGGAATATGTTGCATTAACAACCTGCTTGAAGGGTAAGGAAATATATCTTGAGTCCAAATCCTCCCAAGGCCTCTTAAGGCACCAATATCGATTTCTTAGATAAATATTTAATTATACCTCCTGTAAATGTAACATCCCAAAGTGAAGATCTAACTCCCTGATGACTTTTCTGGTGGAAAAAAACATTTGTTGGACTTTTTTTAAATAGAATCAAATCTTCAATGTTATTGTAAACAGGCGTGTCAAGGCAAGTCAAGAGAAGCATGAATTGTTTTAATGACACAACATTTCAGTCCGTAGACCTTCATTTGTTGAAGAAATACTGAAATCCAGAAATACCCCCCTTTTCTTTGTATTCTAATTACAGAATTAAAATCCTTGCAGTGCAATAAAACACTGTTACCAGGGTGAATAGAGAGGACATGACCTCAGCAACTTGTAAGAAACACCTATTTTTCAGTGTTAAACTCAATTCAATTGTAGATAACAATAATCACTCACTGATGCTGACGTATCTTCCAGACACATGTTGAAATGGTACGTCATGTTGGAGGGAAGGTAGAGGGCCTGGGTGAAGCTGCCCAGCAGGCGGCGCACCTCATCAGACACATGAGTCAAGGAGACCATTTCTCCTTGTCCCGATCGAACCCGATGCCTCATGCCGAGCGTCTTCTTCCTGTGAGCGTTGTGGACCCGCTTGGCCAGCTTGCGGAGGAAGATGCACGATGGCAGCTGTTTGTAAAGCTCACACAGGGTCTCCTCGTCCTGCAGGAAGTCCCTCAGACTCACGCCGTTCTCCAGCAGTAGACTCACAAACTCAGGCTTGTTGCCAACCAGGGCCGAGAACATGGCCCAGTGGAGGTCCCTGGACTGCATGGGAGCAAGGCAGGAGAACACAGAGAAACACACTTCCGCTTTAATGCGTCATCATCAGCAGGGAATGTTGCTCAAAATTTGACAATTATGTAAAGTGACTTGGATAGCAACATGGGAAGAAAAACTATCTTTTATGATACTATATGTTGGGAAAATACAGAATGTACTCTTCCAATATCGGAGTAGCCCGTGATAACAAAGGCCCTACGTAGCTGTGTACGTAACAGGATGTATGATTACCTAGAAGAGGGTCAGGACACACTGTTTTAGGCATATGATAGCTATGTGACAACGATTAACATTCAGCCTCTATGGAGATAGACATATGACTGTCATGTTTATTGCTTATGTGGGTCTTAGCTAATCTGAACTAAGCATAGAATACTGCTTTGAACCGGTATTCATGTCTCTTGTGACTGAATAACACCCTCTCTTGTATACTGTTCGGGAAGTAGTTGTCCCATATGCTCTGTATGTGATGACTACTTCCATTCTTGCAAGGATACAAAATAAATGTATCCTGATTATTGAAACTCAAGCCGGTGACAAGTGATATTTTCCTAACATGAACCTACCTTCCACTGCCTCTCCTCAGTGAAGATCTCAGTCTCAGCTATGTCCACTCGGTTCCAGGCTATAGCCAGCTCCAGCTGCCTCTTCCAGGACTCGGTGCCAAGCGACTCACTGGTCCTCGAGGCTGA
The DNA here is from genome assembly GCF_902827165.1 of Trematomus bernacchii. Classification (NCBI taxonomy): domain Eukaryota; kingdom Metazoa; phylum Chordata; class Actinopteri; order Perciformes; family Nototheniidae; genus Trematomus; species Trematomus bernacchii. Next base: position 17,545,511 of record NW_022987648.1, on the reverse strand, counting down.
GTGGAGAATTCATAGTGACACAAGGCAAAGAATGTGACACTCAATTACTGATTGAATGCTGGAGAAATAAAACCATTTTGTTACAAGGTCTCTCTGCAGTCGGATCATCCACTCTACCCAATCAAGGCACTCTACTGTTCAGTTTAAAAATTAAACTTAGTGTATATGTTGTCGTGAAATTATTAAAACCATAACTTCCAACAGTGTTGAAAGTTCAAAGAGTTATTTTTTTTGGTCGAAAAACAGTCAAAAACCCAAATATATTGTTCTATTAGCAACATATTGGGGAAAATATATTGAGAAAAGCAATAAATTGAGCACAAACTTGAAAACTAGTGTTGATATTTGACTCGCAGATTTTTTTCTCGATCATCAAATCAATACATGTATCAGCTAATTGTTGGTGTGGTAACCTGGGGTAACACTAAGTAGGTAAGCAGCAGGTAGCAAGGCTCTATTCCAAAACAGAGATACAACTTGTATGTGGCAACAATAAAAGACTAATTTGTCCTCGCTGAGTGAGCAAGACAACTGCCTGGAAATGCATTTGAATTAATCCAGAGATGGAAACCTCAGACAACGCAGCTTAGCTAGTGTGCTGAGACATCATGATGTGAATGCTCAGTGAATGTCCAGTGACATGAAATCACTTTAAGTACACTTATGGCTCATCATGCTTTTATACCAATAGGAATTAAGCCTTCTCTTAATGGGCATTGCTCTTCCTCCATACCAGCATTAGGATCAATACACTTACCATGCTTATTTCTTAGGAACAGATTATGTATGGCTATCAATGTCTGTCTGTATAGAAAATCCATTGAAATTGAAACAAATAATTGTTTCGGTTTTGAATTTCGGCACATGGATACTACAGTCCATTGGATTAGTCTTCTGTGAAGCAACATTATACTTGCTGAGAGCTGGTTTGGCACTAAGCCTTATCGCCTTTTAACTTGATGCTGTGTTGCATGCCTGCAGTCTTTCCAGTCTGGTGCTGAGCATCTTTGGAAGAACCAAATCCTTACCTTTAAGTAGCGCTTGAAGAATAGCCACGTCCACATCCCCGTGATTGTCCTCGCTAATTCTAAATATGGTTAGCAAGTGAGGCATCCTGATGATGTCCTGAATCTGGCACAGAAAGGAGACACAATGTGTAGGGTTTCATATCAAACCTGGACCAAGGAACAGCCAGAAGACCCTAGAAAGAGGACATTAGGGGCTCATAAGGCTCATAATTTACATTCTAAAATCAACTGGTAACCTGAGATGGGAGGTAAACCGGCTCCTTGATGTTTTTAAGACCCTATTGTTAGAGAACAGGAAACAGTAAAGGAACTTAAATTGAGCTAATGGCGTCCCATATTATACTATATTTGAACAATATTTTATAGGGCCATATAGACACAAAACATGTCTCTGAAGTGTTTTGCTCAAAATACCAAACAGATCAACCATTGTAGCCATGACTCATACCCCTCTATTTCAGCCCTGTACCACCGTTTTTAGAGATGTGGGTAAGGAGGAAAAGAGAGAGGGTTGTATTTTCTGACACTTTGTGAGTCTCCTTACACACTTGGGACTATATACTTATGTATAAAAGACATTAAAAAGTGCATTTTGCACAATAGGGGACCTTTAGAGCTAAACGCTACAAACCACAGCAACCATGATCATCAGATGCAAGCAATGCTGTTTGTCAGTCACTTTATCCTGGCTGAAATGTCTCAACACTGATTGGATGATTTCTCTAGTGGATAATGCTTACTGATTATGATGTTCTTTTGACTTTTTTCTTCTAGTGCTAATATGAGGGCAACATTTTTAGGACTGAAATTGGATGGACTGCCATTGATTTTTGGTACAGACAAGGTCCCAAAGAATTGTGTTCTCTTAAGTTGTAGATGTGTTTTTTTTTTTACTGCTAACTGTTTGTGTAGCTAATTATAAATTAAGATAGTAACAGAGACATACATGGACATTGGCCTTTAATTATTCAGGTTGTCAGTTTGTTCAATTACCTTCTTGGTCCATTCTATGATCCTGAGGTCGGGGAACTTCTCATACTCTTGGCCAAAGAACCTTTTCATTAACTGGTGGATGAGGGCGATGGTGACCCGGGACACTGACAGAGCTGCCACCGTGGCGATCACATCGGCTATTCTCCCTGAGCCCTCCAGGATCACACATGGTGTACCATTCAGCATGGCGTTATAGATGGTCTGAGACGAGAAACACAAGATATTCAGATTAGAGCGAGCGAGACAGGATCAGATACACTGAGAAAGAGGGAGAGAGAGAACCGATGACTCACGTTTAGAGTGCCTGGTCCTCCATCCAAAACCACACACACTACGGGGATCGTCACGCCACTTTCTGAAAATTAGACGTTAAGAAAATCAATATTAAAAGCAGCACAGAATACAATCAGATTTGAGATGTTATCTTGATGCCTTTGCAGATGCTACATCAGCTATTTGTAACCTTTGTTTCCAAGACGTTTCCCGGAGATGCATTTCTCCAGACAGCTACGCAGCTCAATCTCAACTCCATAATTTCCCTGGGTCCCATCGTCAACCAGCAGGAAGTGGGTGTGGTTGTTATCGAGGCAGGAGAGTCGACCCTGGCCCTTGATGTCCAGCTCATAATGGGCTGGGAAACAACCCTGCAGACGAGAAAAAAGGGAAAAGGAGAAAGAGAGGCAGGAAAAACAACAGATATGCTTTGCAGGTGATGATTCTCGCCAAAGTAAAAATGTGTGATTGTGTTTTTTCTTACCTCTGGATGCACCAAAGCGTCCCTGTTGTGAATGGTTCCCCACGTTGCCACTCCGATAGCCACAATCTGGCCCTGTGTGGAGCTGCTGAGGGCGTAGTCCCTCACAGCCTTCCCTACATGCTTCATCACACCTGTGTGCGTACCACCGGTGATGATCCATGCTCCTAAATACAACATGGGTCCCATTTAACCTTTGCTGAAGCATTCAAATGTCCCTAAGAGGCCTGGGCCAAACCAGGAAACAGGTAACACCAAAGTATGTGGACAAGGACCAAATACTGTGCACAAATTGTCAATTTTTTTGCATTGTTAGCCTAAATGTAAATATATATAGATGTCAGATGAGACTAAGGAAGGTAAAGCAAAAATAAACTCAAGTAAGAGCAATATCTTTCATATAAATTCTAATTCGTTTTTCTTGTTTTGCTGCATTGCTACAGACTGTTCTAGTGAGTTTTCACATACAGACTATACATTTAAAATCAAGTTAAACCTAAGCAGTATGAAATGGTAAACTGTCAGTAAGATTAGTGAAGGAGATAACTGCACTTTTAATAGCACTAGTTTGGGCAGGAGGAGTGAACCTGTCAGTCATATACAGCATATTTTATCACAGGCATACGCCCAAACTCCATAACTACACATGTTCATAAAACACATACATTCACAGATATTCTGGCTAATCATTGGTAGCCCTTTACTGTACATATGAGGCTCACCTGTTGTCTGGGCCACTTTGATAAGACCTCTGTTGAACATGTTGTTAAGACGAGCCTTCAGGTAGAAGTTTTTAGCCCCCCCGGTCACTGAGATCAGCAGGTTGGGAGGGGACAGTCTCCACTGTTCAGTCAGTAACTGGTACAGGATTTCTGGGTTGGTGTCTGTTGACACTCGCATATACTGAGAATGAAACACAGACAAAAAGGCAAGAATGAAGACAAACAGGCAAGCATACACATGTAAGTTTATTAAAGTGGAAAGATAGGATAGTTTCACCTTGCCCGTCTTTTGTCCCAAACCACCAAAGCTGATGTCCCCAAAAGCGTCTGTGGGCACTTCGTGGAGATGTCTGTGTTTGTGCCATGATTCGCCAGTGAAGTCCTCTGGTTTGATGGCTTCATCATTATGTTCGATTTTTGAGTAGCCGCACTTACATATGTCCTCTCTAACGGAGAAACGAGAGTGAATGCTTGTAATGTCTCCATGTAGAAGCACAGTTTGACAACTGACAGATTAAGTTAACATAGCAATACACAGCTGCCCTCAGGGTGGTTAAAGGCAACGCCTCCTCTCACATACGCACAACAGAGATGCTGCAGTATGTCTGTACTGAGCAGCAGCAGCAAATAGCAAGGTCAGTTTAAAGACTTTCATCACCACCAGAGCACAGAGCAGCTGATCCTACCTGACACCCTTTTCATAGAAGCAGCATTCCTTCTTGTGTATATTCTCCCTGGTCCAGGAGGTAAAGGCGCAGCGCTGGAAAGAAGGGGAGGGAGAGAGATGCTTAGTGGGTCTGGTTGTGCTGATCGCCAGAGAATGAACCGGATGTCCCTCCACCTCAGCGTTCTCCATCCTGGATGCAACATGGGGGGGACAAGCTTCACAGATTTGCCTCAGGCTGAGAGCTGACAGCCTGACAGGAGAGAGGAGGCTCTGCAGTCAGGACTGTGGGTGCTGGACGCACTCAGCACTGCATCAGTGATGTCAGAGCGGAGCTAAAGAAGAGCAGGCTGCTGAAACCCGACCAAACTAACGGGACAGAAAGTAGCCCTGTGCCCGCTCTAGATCAATAGATTACTGCATTTCTGTGAGCAGATTAATTACACACCCAATTTAGAAATTAAAAGATTATAAATGTTGTAGATTGTTAATCACAGTAAAAAAAATATGCGTTGTTATTGTAAACTCAGGTTTTTCACAAACTTAAAATGATCCAGCATTGGAAAGTACATATTTGAGGTTTGAGGTACTTTGCCAGAGTCTTTTTATTTTCATTTACTTTACATCTATTCCACTGTGTGATATATTGTCCTCTCTACTACACCAGTTATTTTTCAGATAACGATTTGACATACAAAACATATTAAATAACTATAATTATTAAAATTCATCAAACGTGTTAGTATACCATCATGCTTCACCAACATCAACATTAAAATATATAGTAATGTGACATGCAAACACTCACCTTTTTCATTCGACTAACCATCCGGTTCATGTCATATTTGTCGTGCCGCAGCTCCGGGATAATTTGCTGTGGGTGAACCTTATTCTCTAATTTAGACAGCATTTCTGAGGAAGTAAAAGAAAAATGTTTAGCTGAAATCATCCTCTTGGAAGAAGAGCTTCTTTTGGTGGAAGTCTGAAGAGACAGGTGCCAGAGTGTGCAGCTTGTCAGTTAATGGTTCCTAATCTATAACACTTGGAGAGCCTGGGACTTTAGTATCCTGACATAAGCCTTTATCTTACTGTCATGTGACCTGCATTCTCTCAACTTCCTCCACCCAGGCCCCTGGAATCACAGCTTTCAACTCCATCAAATAGATTTTTTTCAAATTAAGAACCTACACCTAATTCCACATATTTAAAGTCTACACTAACCCGTTGATTCAGTCATCACATCCTGCAGAGACAGTACATCCTTCATGATGTCAACTGTGTGGAGAGGCTGTGAAAGCCTTGTTATGTTGCACTATTTAATGGCTCCACCCTCTCAAAACCATATTAACCTCTTCTGCTCAATCTGCTGTCCAGTCAGTCCTCACATTACAACCAAACTAAAAAGACATTAAGCTGTCTTTGGCTCTTTTCTGCTGTAACAATGTACATTTCCCCTCTGTGAGACTAATAAAGATATTCTGATTCTGATTAGGATGCTGAAGGAGTGTTATATAGATTTAAAAAACATTAGCACATTTGTATTGACATGTTTGAGAATGATGTGCACACATTTCAATGTAAATGTCCTCTCTGTGGGACTGATAAAGGTATTCTCTGATAGGCTACTGATTTCAGTCACCGTTTTCATCACTCATTTTGCAAACATTGGTTAAAATAAACATTATAGGTATAATTGACACAGTTAACATTACCCTTTTTATTGCCGTCTGGTCCTCCTTCCAGTTGGATAAATGATAGAAGAACCAACATGAAGTGTCTGGTGTCTAACTTAACAAAACACACACTTTCAGGTGTGTGAAGTGGTTTGTCTCATGTCCTTTGCCAGGCGTTAGAGCCTATGGTTACCAGGTAACACCTCCAGAGTGTTCAACTAGGGATCTTGTTACTGTGTGGAGCTCTGATTGGCTCTAAGTAGCTATAATATTGTTGTGTGTATTGTTGTCATTCATTCAAACTATCACAGTTTCTTTGTTTAATAGTTTGTATGCCTGTCAGTTCAGGTATTTATGGATTACAATTTTAGGTAAACAGTGCTGTTAATTCAGTACAAAAAGGAATAAGTGTCCAGGAACCCTTTTTTAGCAAGTACTGTATGATAACTGATTGTTTTTAGCAGTTAATCAGTAATAACCAGTAGGCTAAACTTGTTTTGAAAAAAGTATTTAGAACAAAGTGGAGCTCATTCATGTCAATGGAAACAGCAGTTAATTTAACAATCCTGTAAAAGTTGAATTTAGTAGCTGTTTACACAACTTTGTCATGGTTGTCAAGGTGTTTAGTGCTCACTTTACTGCTAATGTTAGCATGCTAGCAGGCGAAACCATCGTGGTTAACACAATGCTAACTGGTTTTAGCTTCAGGAGGTTAACAGTTAGTTCCAGTTTAGTAGTAAATGAACTATAATAAATCAGCTGGTTTGTTGTTTTAATAATTTGTTATGCATTTGAGAATTCAAACAACAAATCTTACCACAATGTTCTTTAGTAGAGCTCTTGCACCTTTAATTGCTCCCATGTTATTCATCATCAGATGAGGCCCTATGCCCAGTTGTCATTTACTTCTTACATGTTCATATGGGGGTTTTGAAGCAAAAAAAAGTATCTTGTGAACTCTTCAAAATGAATTCTCTACTAGAAATACTATTTTGGAAATTCTCTTCTAGGCTACTTTAGAGCTGAATAAGTCAGAGTCTTTTTTAAATGTAATGTTTGACTCCATTAAGTTAAGCCCCTGTTGTAAAAGCTGAAGTATATTCTAGTAAAAGGGGTCCGAGGTGGAGCAGGCAGTTTGTTGTTCATGACATGTTTAGTGGGAAGTGGCTTTGGAACAACACATCTGATACAATAACAATATTAAAATGATTGACTTTTTCTGCTAGAATTCGACATCCACAGTAAGAGTATATTACGGATAGGCCTACAGTGGAAATTCACAGCAGAGACAACTGTGATATTAATCATTTTTTCATAACTAGCAAGAATAATTTCATTCGTAGGTTCAACTAATTTACCTTGAAATGGTCTGTTGTTTTGAATTACAACCACTAGGTGTCAGCACATCACCACTGATCACAGGTATTTCTGCAGTGAAGTATTTGAGTCTACTTTACTCAGTGTATATATTACCAAAAAGAAACGATGAGATTGACTTTGAAAACAGTAACAATTACATTTAATTGATTAATATGAATGACATTCTTCTGGTTCTCACTTCAGATTTATTTTCAATTATGCCAATATTATTACATGGGTTGCAATCATCTATTATTTTGAATGAAAATGTTGATTATTCTGTAATTTATAGGTAAATATATATAATGCCATAATTGTTTATAATCCAAGTAGACAAAAAAGCAAACCTCACTTTAAAAAAAAAAAGGGAACCAGACACGTTTTGTATTTTTTTGTTTGTTTATCATTCTAGCTTATTCACTATATATTGTCTAGCTATTGGTAAGACACATTAAAAACTGTTTGAATTCTGACTTAAGGTCTGTGAGAAAGTCTTTATTTATCAACCCTTTGACATTTTTGATCAGTCACCAAGTTAAAGTTTGTTGAAACTAAACTGTCAATATTTATTAAATGAGATTATGTATCAACTGAGAGAAATTGCTTGGTGATGACTATGATGAGCAGTAATTATATTTAACCACTTCCACATACAAAAACAGGCAGACGCTTAAATATCCTTTACGGCACAATATTTATTCAACAATATACAGATTAATTTCTCTCTACATCTCAGAATGATCTTCAGTTTTTTATATTTATCTTGCTTTCACCTTTGTACATTTTCTATTTACAAGATTTAAAATAAGTCTTTCTCTCCATTTATACAACATCAATAGTACAGTGTTATCACATCGTCCAGCAGCTTCCCTCGAAGCATCTAGATTAGATTCATTTTTGATAATCTGTTTAGATTTCAAACACCAGCTGACGTCTTTGAGCCACAGAGCAGCAAACTGACAGAAGGGCTCGACATGCACCAAAAAGTCCCGATGATGTGGCTTTCTGTCTGCAAGGGCAGTCAGATGACAAATGGATGGTCCTCTTATTTCACCCACAAGAGGTCCTGCGCTCTGAAGCGCCACAACAGGGTAAAAACACAGAACGCTGTTGAGGACTTTCTCCTTGAAAAATCAGCTTAAGTGCCTCTGCCCTGTACCACCCAACACGGATCAGTGACAGCCGGTAACACCAAAAACAAAACAAAAAAGTGAAAAAAGGGGGAAAAAATGTTGCATAGAATCAATTCCGACTTCAAGAACAGAAATGTTGGTGCTGCCATTTTTAAAATGTGGCTTTTTGATAATCTCCTGAGACCTTCCAGACCCCCGTTACATTTTTTTTTGGTTTTGAAAAGAAACAATAATAAATAGCTGTACCCTTAGACTCTAACAAAAATAGCATTGTGTTGAATGTGACATCACATAGAAGTACTACTTTAAAGAGACTAAAACCCTGCATTGAGTGTATACACATTTTGCACATCTATATATATCATTTCAATAACTATCTGAGGAGAGAGGTGGATGGATTAAAGTGCATTCAACTTTATGAAAACAAAGCCCACAGTTATCACATGCAGGACAGGAAATGAACTCTCTTCACAGTGGCTGACAAGTACAGATTGAACCTTTTAAGACTTTTTTTGAAATGTAAGTGGACCTTTCTGGGGTTATTATTCAACCAAAATGAATAAAATGTCCAGCCTCAGTCAAGTTGTATTAATATTCACCAGCTAGTGTTCATTTCCTGACCTGATCACATGCAAATAACACCAGAAACATAAGGATATTCATCTATCCGTAACTCTACAGTAAATCGACAAACAGTACCAACATTGCTGCTGGTAACCTCGGTAAGGGGCACTCATATTAATGACATGACCACGTCACCAGTTTTAAAAACAGCAAAAAAGGTGCCACTCAACTCACGGCAAAATACAGCAAATGGGAACACGGCTTGTTGAGAGCCTCACAGCACAGGGATGACAGCAGACAGACCGGGGGAGTGTGAACTGTATCTGCACTCCTCTTCATCCTCCACAGTCCACAGGAGGAGCATGTGAGGCCAAAGAGCCCACCATCAAGGCTCTTTGGCCTGAAATGTATAAGGCCAAAGCGCACACAAGACTCACTCTGGACTAGGAGCAGCAGCTGTGGAGGTCTTCCAGCACAGTGGGGGCATGAGTGTGTGGGGTTTTTCACTGCAGACTGAACTGACTTTTATATACATTAATCATTCATCCTCATTTTAAACAAGCACGTGCGCAAGACATGGGGGAAAATGCAATACAACAGCTGACATCTACGGCACACAGACGCATAATATAATGCTTTTACATGTGAACAGCAAATAGTGATGACAGTGAGAGTGCAGTGTGACGCACACACCTTCGATGAGTGAAGAGGAAACCCATGGCAAAAAAGGTGAAGCTGCATCTCAGGGCATGTTGAGCCAAACGCCCTTTTTTTATCCATAAGCTTTGAAATAGGACAAGTAAACAATAAAAGAATAGGCAATAGTTTTTAAATTAAGACAAGCAAAGCATAATTTCCTTAAGGAGAGGATGTGTATTGGCACATCTGGCAAAGACAGGGACAAGACTTGGGTTTGGCTCGCTGGCTGTTTCTCGCATCTGAAACAGCAGTGCTTTGCAGGGCACTAAACATGCAGACAAGCACGCCGTGTTCAAATCACTCAGCCTGGCAGGGAGCACTACAGAAGGCTAGCTAGCACTGTGCGCAGATGCAGGCATTTAACAGCAGAGAAGATCCAACTCCATGCACATGAGGATTAAAAAAAAGTGCACTTTTACATAAAGAAAATTGAAAAAGGAGGACATTTCTAGGGAATTCAAATACTCAGGTTATTCCTGATGTGGGTGTTTGATATATAACAAAAAACCTGAAGACAGTTGTGTTTTGCAGCTACGTGCTGTGCATGGTGCGACTGAACTGAAATGCAAAGCTGAGATTTCCACAACTCCTTTCATGGACAAAGATTTGACAGTGTCTTTTTTCAGTGTGAGCCAGTTTGGTCCCCACTATTTACTCCAACCTAAACGTTCAAACCTTTTCATCGTGCATCTGATTGGGAGACAGGTGTCTGGTGGCAGGGTGAACACACAATGAGGTAGAACAAAATGTTTCATGAGCATCCAATCAGAGCACAAAACGTAATCGTCATGGTGACTGCTGATGATGCGCAGCGACTCGTGCAAGCCTCCAGAGGGCAGTACGTCACCGAGACACCACACACAGGCCAAACACCTACAAGAGCTTTGAAATGGAAGGACCCATTAAATGGTTTGGACCATCATAATAATCCCATATTAAATACAGCTGGTGTCTCTTAGCTTCAGTCTCAAACCTGCACTGTCACTGCACAATGTTTTCATCCAGTTCTTCCACAAGATTCAGCTTCTGATTTTCAATTTAAGTCACAAGTTGCTTTCTTCTTGTAGCTGCACGTAGTGTTTCTTCAGATTTGTCCAGTTAAAAGCTTGGGGCAAGACAAACCTTTACCACTTTCCAGTTTTTGGTTACAACAAAAGGTAAACTGAGAATATTCGAATTACAAATTAAAAAGGAAGTTCATGGGATGAAAACTGGAGAATCACTTGGGTCTGACTGATTTCCATCAAATCATTGTCAAACAAAAGCAAAACAAATGGTTTCTTCTTTGGATTGTGATTTTAAAAAAAAAAACATTTTAAAAGGTTTCTTAATCAATAAAACCATTTTTGCCTTATTATTTAAAAAAAACAGCATTTAACAAGGAAGATAATCAGCAAGAACGATTGCACGTGAGCCCGGGAATGAAAGGGAAGGAATGAAGAGAAAGAGCACTAATCCCTCTTCTCCACATGAGCGACTCTAAGTGTTATTGCTGATTCATTTTTGTCGGATTCTGTCAGAAACTCAAAATAATCTGATTTCCATATTTATCTTCTACAGCTAGCTTGGCATCCTTAGCGTGTTTTCTCTCGTTTCCTGGTTTCTGGGAGTTTCTGTGTGGAATGATTGGTCAGACGGGAGGATGCAGTGACATGCCGGACTGTAGTTACAGCAGTCGACGTTTACTACTTTTCTATTGTTGCATTTTCAGTCACGCTAAACCCACCAACAGCAACTGCAGGTCACAATTGTAATGGAGGTGGAGACACAACTCTTGAGCACACACACACACACACACACACACACACACACACACAGATAGGTAGACAGAAGTTGTCACAGTAGGGTTGGAAAGAGTTGCAGAGAAAAACTGCATGAGGATGAGTGTTATGAGCAGGTATTTTGTGTGTGTGTGTATGTGTATGTGTATGTGTATGTGTATGTGTGTGTGTGTGTGTGTGTGTGTGTGTATGTGTGTGTCATGCCCTGCACTACATGTTAGACCTGTGATATGATCTGCATGTTGAAACTGGGGGAGCGGGACTGCTTGGTCAGAGGCGCTCCAGTGGACAGGAGGTCCTGGGCGTCCTCTGGCCTGACGAGGTGCTCCTCCTTCAGGCTGATGGTGGAGTGGCGGTGGGCGCCGCCCTCTGGAAGCCCTTGCTCTCTGTCAGAGCCCCCCGCCGCCTCCTCTCGCTCGCCATCCCCTCCGTTCAGGTTGAAATTCATGCAGTCAAAGGACTTGCTGGAGGAGGTGCTGCCAGTCCGCACCAGCGTGGGCCCCGCTGGGAAGCTCAGGTGCTTCTTTCTGGGGCTCAGCTGGATGGCATCCAATTGGATGCTGGCTGGGGGCGACGGCTGCCTCTGTTGGTGCCTCAGCACGGCAGCCTGGTGATCCGCTGACAACTCTGCCTGTTTTTCTGCCTCCCTCTCTCGCTCCCTCTCTCGCTCCCTCTCTGCCTCCCTCTCTCGCTCCCTCTCTGCCTCCCTCTCTCGCTCCCTCTCCCGTTCCTTCTCACGCTCCTTCTCCCGTTCCTTCTCACGCTCCCTCTCCTTGTCCCGGGACAGCCGGGCCGTGATGGCTTTCTTGATGCTGCTGCTGCTGCTGTTCAGGCTGCCCCCCCTCTGCCCGACGCCCGCCTTGGTGCCGCTGGGCTGGCTGCTGTTGGACGCTCCGGAGGAGAAACCCTCGTCTGGGTCGTTGACATTGAAGGAATCTTCCCCGCCGCTCAATCCATCAGCATCTGCACATGAACACGCACGAACACAGACAGAAATAAAGCATGATAGACAGACAGAAAGGTGAGAAAGGACTAGAGTCATGGTGACAAGTAAAATCTGAGTGTGAACAAAACTTGAAATCCTATTGCCCTAAAGTCTGTGGCACAAATTCATTAAAAAAAAGGGAAAATAAGTATTGACACAGCTTCTGCAAGCAACAGGCAAAACACTTAAAACATCTTTTACTCTAGTGCTATAATTCAGAATATAGACAAAATGTCACCTTAATCCATAGAAAGCACCATAGCTGATGATATTAGTTAAAAGTGATGTAAAATTGCCTGCAACAAACTGCGCTTAATATATGCAACAAGCTTTACAATGTTAAGAGATTTTATATTCAGTGCAGAATAAATGAATAGCCTTTAGCAGGCCAACACTCAACGGACAATGCTGCTCCATTAGCTGGTGCATAATGAGGGATCATTCACCAAACGGCTCAATACGCTACACAATGACCTTCAGCTTTGATCATCTGATGTAATTCAGATCGACTTAAATCTGACCAGCTGTTTGTTTAGGAAAAGTGGGAGCTCAATAACCTGCCCGATAAGTCTAGCATGACACGTTATATTCAGTATAAAATAAGAATGATCTCTGGAGATAACTGATACAAAAGGCACAATATTGTTATAAAAGCATCTAAACAGAACAACGTTAATAGTCCAGCATTGTTTGAAAGCTGAAAATGGAAAAAGATGATAAATTGAGTTAGAAAAAAGGCATGTTATTGACATACAATATGCAGGGTAAAGCCTGTTAAGACACAGGATCAGCCGTCTGTCTCCGTCATGCATCGTTGGGACAAGCAAAATTAGACCACAGGGAATCACAGGCAGCACCGGAAGAGAAATGGAGAAACCGAGAAGAAAAAGGTCTGGACTGACATGCACATAACATAAGGAGAAGATACATGCTCTCCCTCGTTCCTCCTGCAGCACGGGCCCAGCGGTCAGAGGGAGGCGAGCCTGCCAATCTGTGGAGAGCACCGAGGCGAGTCGCACACCTCATCAGATCAATAGCACTCCGGTTAGAGCTGACAGGCCACAGGGCTGAATGGACCAGCCTGCAGGCCGTTACTAGTCAACCCAATGCTAGATGAAGAGCTAAAACATTTGTACCTGTCTATTTGCATGTTTAGGCCTTTTAACTAAAATGTGTTTACTTTTGATTGCGCAACACATTCATGTGCTTGTTATTGTCCCCAATCAATTCAGTATGTGATGTGTTTAAGGTTTATAATCCCCTGCAGTAAATATGTATTTGCCTTCATGTTTTAATGTGTCATTTTTAAGTGTGCCAATGCACTTGTGTGGTATTTAAAAACTCTTCCTTGATGGTGCATTCAAATAAATGTTAACGTATGGAGCTACTTGGATCTTTTGGGCATCTGGTAAGTAAGTTAAAAAGCATTTATCATCATGGACACAAAAAAAACATTAAATATATTGCACTAAATCTTTTTGGCAATCAAAACGTGTCAGGCAATCAACCCAAAAAAAAAAAAAGATTTAGATTTTTTTTCATCAGGCTTGATGGATAAATATAATTGAGTATCATCCGCATTACAATGAAAATGTACAGAGTGATTTCTTATAATATAGCCTAACGGAAGCATATCAATTTGAACAAAATAGGTCCAAGCACTGAGCCCTGTGGCACTCCATGGCTAACTTTAGTTTGATTGATTGATGGCTTCAAAGAAGGAAGTAAAATTAATTACATTTACCCCAGGGAGATTTCTAAAGTACTTATAATCAAAGAAAGTCTGGTACACCATGGAAAAAGGTTGTGATGCTAATTCAATTTGTAGTCAATAGGATTAAACATGCAAATCCATTAGTTTGGTCATTTCTAATATCATTGCAATGCAGCCCCATCCAAAGTAAATGTGTTAAGGTTGGTATTACTATTTGCAACAGAATGTCCAGTAATTGCACACAGACACTCAGTGATCAAGATTAAAACATAGAGCACCCACACAGAGAAATGGACACACATTCAACAAGACAAAATGGGCCATAAGACTGACGGGTTCTGGCAGTGAAGTAGCTTTTGTTAAAACTATTGGATTTGTTAACCTTGACGATATTCAGTCTGCTCTCTTGGCCTTGTCGTTTGAAATTAGTGTTCCAGGGTTACATTTTTCAAAGCTTGCCGTAGCGTGTGCATGCATGATGAAGGGTTCCTTCCCACTCACTGAGCTGAAGAAAACAAACGTGGAAGGACAAAAAAGTTAGCATACAATAAAAGCTGCTGAACTGAAAAACTGCCGAATGGCTGCAGCAGATGGTTGCTGCTGGCCTGATTGACCCAAAGCGCGATGGCACTACACAAGATGACAGGTGCTCTGTGCCAGTTTTGTGAAATCTGTGTATTTTCCCTGTTAATATTAACAAATTATCAGGCAAGGAGGGTTGAAAAAGCTCAGATTAATAAGGCAAGCAGCAGGCCGGGCACTGATCATGCTCAGTGAGTGACAAGGGCAGCAGTTGGAGGCATGACGAGGAAAAAGAGCGGGTATGACATGATGGCAGGCCCATGCAAAATGGCCACACTTCCTTCAAACCCAGAATAAGCGACTCTTCCATTCTTGGATTAGACTAAAAATAGCAGTGGTCTAGTAGTAGAGTTGGCAGAGAGTCTTTTAGACTGGATGAGTTAGTATACTCTGGGGAAGTGAAGAGGCGGCCAATATGGGTACGGCAGAGGTTAACTCCCTCAATTTGATGGAGGAGGAGAGGAAGGAGCAGGAGGAGGGTTGGGGAGATACAGATCGAAGCGGCACCTCCTCCTGAGACCCTCTCTGCTCTGAGCGTCTGCCCCTGTCCCCTACCCTCAAATGTGATGGGGGGAATGATGCCGCTGCTGCTGCTGTGGTGGCTGTGAGGCCGCCCTTCTCTCTCCTCTTTGGTTGCGGGGTCCCGGGGAGTGTGCTGATGCTGATGCCGGTGGTGGTGCTTGTTGTAGCTAGGAGGATTGACGATGTGGCTCAACTCTGCAGCGGCTGAGTCGTCAAAACAATCTGGGAGTCAACAACACAGACGGGGAAACGTGTTTCTTTAGTGGCGGAGAGGCTCGGCTGATTTGGGCCTCATGTTGGGCACAGCGGGTCTAACAGCTGTCTGTAAATTGGTTCGTAGATTACAAATTGATAGTTTTAAATAAATTAACTGCCCCATTTATCACCCAGGTTAAAATGGAGTCAGTAGGATCTACAGGCACCATTTTGTCGGGTGTTTCTCATAAACGGCACACCTCAAATTTAACTGGTGACACAAAGCACAGCACACACTTGATAGACAAGCAAAAGAAGAGCAGTGAGCGGCAGAAGCACTTTAACACAGAGAGGCTACATAACAACAATTACATACTGACATCAAACCATTTGGACGATGCTCATGGTGTGATTGTTTTTTTACACAGAAACAGATTTCCTTCCCACTGCTATGGACAAACAGGAGGAAAGTTATTCTCTCACCAAATAGTTCTCTCATGTGGCATTCCACTGATCGGGGGGAAACGTTTGTAAGTTACATCTTAAATCCTAAGAACACTGCTCCTTTTCCTTGCATAACATAACTCCAACTGAGCTAAATCAAAAATGAGGCCACTAGAAAAAAGAGGTAATGTAATGGATCTACTGTGCTGTCACATCTACTGAGAGCTCTCCTGCTCCACTTCTCTGTTGGCTGCAGCCATGACGGCAGGTCTTACCCTCTCTCTTCCAGCGGTGGCGTCGTATGGAGGCGGTGGTGATGGCTGACATGGAGATGCGGTTGATGGTGGGTGTCACCTCCACCTGGAGCACCTTGCGCCCCCGTGGCTCATCGGGAGCGCTGTCTGGCAGCGAGTTCTTCATGGCGTTCGCCAGCTGGAGATGACCGGTACACAGAAACAAAAAAAGTAAGACAAGATTGAAAGCGTCATTATGAGCCCGACTTTGCTGATTTATGATAGATAGATAGACAGAGAAAGATATATACTTTATTTATCCCAAATTGCGAAATTGTTTTGTCAAAGCAGCAATTAGAATTACTACATTTCTTAAAAATGGTCTGCTTTCATATTGTTTGTCTGTTCATTATTGTAACAAAAATGAAAAACAATAAAAACAAAGTTTAAAAAAAAGAAAGAAAAGAAAAGACATATATTCAGACCAGTATCCAAGAATACACACTACAAAATATACAGCATACATGAGAATATTCTCTAATATCAATAATAATAATCAACTAAGGGGGTCAGAAACATATTAACATAGTGTACTATATACATTAAAAACTTCTATGCTGATTTGTGTAACGTTTGGCAGATCAAAAGCATCATTAGACTATAGTGTTTTGTATTTGTCTTGAGTTATATAAGTGATTGACTCCACAGACACACAGTGCTGGTGCTCTTACCAACAGAGGCTGGGAGTAAAGCTCCAGCTGGGCTCGGTACAGAACGTCCTCCAGAGCTTCCCGGCCCATCTCCCACTCTCCATTATATCTACACATCACAAAACACAAAATCATTTAACGTCATGTTGTGAGCCTATTTGCGTAAACAGGAGCGCCTGATGAAATGCCTTGATGTCTGAGTCACATCCTTGTGAACTATTATTAGTTTTAAAGTATGCCTGCAGCCTGAGTGAGGGAGGGAAGGAGAAGCTATCCAGTCAGGGAGTTGTTACGTCTGTCACACTATTATCTGTTTAACCATTAAATTACCATTCCCTGGCAGTTTTTTAAAACTCCACCCTGGTCATTTGTGTGGAGTCAATGTGATGAGCTGATATGGAAATAGTGTGAATAAAGAATGCATGGAACTGGAGGAGTGGTTTCAATGTTTTGGCTCTTTGCTAAAAATGAAGGATCTTGATAGCTTTGCAGAAGGTGATTTCACAACCGTGCAGTTGAACGAGATTGATACAAGGAAGAGCAGCAGGAAATAAATACATTAAACATTTACAAAAAAACTGCACGGCTGAACTCCCTTTGATCCGGCCCACACAGGCGGGGACAAATGCGTGGGCGTCTCTTTACACTCGAGATGAAAGGGAAGCTGTGAATGGGCAGGTAAAAACAGACTCTGTGATGTTGTAAGGATGGAAAATCTGTCCGGAATACATTTCAAACCTTCAAAAACGACAATCTGGCATGTGTCTATTTGTTCTGATATCCCCGTGTCCTTTCCTCTCGTTCTCCTTATGTGGTATTATACACTGTAGCATTAGCAGACTTATTAACCTAAATCCCAGAGTGTCCTCAATGGATTCGTATTTATCTGCCATTCACATGCACCTGCTAGAGCTCAAGGTGAATGTGAGACTTCAGGCTGGCACTGAGGGTGACCTATGGTAGGGATTACTAAAACGGCTACTATTCTTACACCCACACACTTCTTTTTCCAGCAGAACTGACTGTTTCAATCTCCTGATTGCTGCATTGCACCCTCATGGGAGCGATGAGGTAGCATGCATACTCATTCCCTCCACCCTCTCCTTCATCACAATCCTTAACCATGGCGATTCCATTTACTCTCGTATCAGGGGATCCATCTCGAGGACGAGTTTTCAACGTGAGGCCGTAATCAGCTTTGCAACAATTGTCCTCATAGGGGATGAAATCACCTGCTCCCACAATGCACTGCCGATGTAATCAGTCCGTACAGTGGGGAGCTTCAGTCCATGGTGGAGTACACTGTTATGAGATTTTCTGCAGTGGATCGCAGAATACTAGCAGAGACTGCCCTCATTAGTGATGTCCCACAGGGCCACAGTAACAGAAATGAGAAATAGTGTGTTATGTAGCTCATAAAGGAACTCCTTTAGGTGATGATATCTGTTAATGTGCGCAACAAACGAGAGATTATCACTCTCCCTATTGCGTTTTATCTTTTATTTAATGTCCTCCATGATCTTCCCAGAAAGAGTGGTGATGTAAAACGGCAGGGATGAAAGCCAATTGTGCAGCTCTAATTGATTTTTTAAATAACAATGTATCAAATGACAGTGGAAACAATGTGACAATCAGGAAGGGGTCGCTCGTAGTGGTGAACTTGCAGAGAATCATCACCCCCCCACGGCTTTACAGACATTTTTAGCGACTTTCCGTTCATTGTTTTGCTGTCAGGTGAAACTTGACTACCTTGCTTCACTCTCTGTTCCTTTTTGGCAGCAGCATCTTTTTTATTATTAGATATATAAAAAAAAATTCCGCTCGGGGATAGATAGTCTAAAGGGAAGACAGACGCAGTAAGCACCTAGCAACCAACCACAGCAGAGCATTTGGCAGCTATTTATCACATATTTCCCTCAAGAGTTGGTAGAGAACAAACTGATCTAACAGAGAGGAATTATTAGACTTATATTCACAAGGTGGCTCCCATTGAATTATTATGTTGCACCCTGACTGCTGGGTTTGTACATGAGCAGCTGTTTGCTAACAAGTAGGAAACTATCAGTCATTGCAGCTTGAGATACATACATGGCGTGATAAATGGCGGTCAGCATCTGCACCATGAACTCCGGGTCGAGCAGCACGCGGTTGCACGGTTCCCTCCAAAGCTTCTTCTGTTGCCGGGGGAACCCACACACACACAGCCTGAGGAGTAAACAAACAAACAAACAAAGTCACGTTAGTAAGATGAGTAAAGATGAGCCTTGAGGAAAAGAACTGGAGCAACAAATAATGTAATATTTTCAAAAACTGTAATAAAATGTCATTTTATATTATAATTTAAGAATGAAGAAACATGTCCTTACTGATAATCTAATAACATATTTTTAACAATAATGTATTGCCTACAAGGTGGATATTTTACTTAAAGCTTCTGATATAATGATATTGAGGAATAATGTAATAACTTTAAAAAGTATTATTTTTTACTCAGAATGTAATGTGTTCACGTATGCAATATATAGCAGTGTCTTTGAAATGGCTTTTTAAATACTACATTAGGTTGATCAAAATGATGCATCATCAGTTCTGAAAAAAAAAGACCCATTACATTATTGGTAAAACTAATTGTATAATAGCAGTCAGGACATTGGATTGCATCACTGGTCAAGATATTACATTATTATTATTACATTTTCATTAAGGTGAAGTCCAAATGTAATTCAAATTTGAGACGTTATTGTATTTTTCAAGAATAATGACATTAGGTTGGAAAAATATCTTAACAAAACATCATTCACTTTAGAAAACCACACAAACAGCAAAGGGGGAAAATGTACTCTCCACTTGTCGAGGTCAGACAAGGTCAGACGGCGGGATGTTGGGGGTCTAGATTCAGACACTGAGCATTGTTCTGGTGCTTTGAAGTGTTCACAGTCTCAGTTTGCCGCCTGTCTAGACCGAGCTTCCTTCAGGCGTTGTCCGCCTCCCAGTAGGGAAGTCTTCAAATCCTGGAGCGCCTGCGAGCTGCGGTGCAGCGACCACAGGGCGGCGGCTGCACTACACAGCCTCACATTGTGAATTCCTCATTAAGCCTTTCTCCTCACTCCAGGGCATCGCTGTGTTTCCCAGATGGACAGGTATCCAGCAGCGATGCTTTCATCCGCAGACAACTGAGCCTTTATGAAATAGTACTTATCAGATCCTCCTGCAACCAGGGCCGTCTGTATCAAGGTCAGAGTATGGCTACAGGGTAGAGGACATTATTTAATGCTAGATTCAGTAGAGCATGTAATGGAGGTAGGAGAGGAGCAGGTGGTCACTCATAGGGTAAAGAAAGGACAAAACGTTGGACAATAAAAGACCAGAAAATATTCCACATGCTTTTTACATGAGTTTTCCTCACCGTGAGCTCATCCTGCAGACAGACTGGTAGGAGGACAGAGGCATGTACACCACAGCAGAGTTGTAGCAGAGCATGAGGAAACACAGCACTTCAAACCTGCAATCATAAAAACAGTCTGAATGAAGCACAGTAGAACAGACTCTGTCATTCATTCCACCAAGAAGGATATTATGTAAGATTCTAAAAGCAGCTTTCATTAAATTCAGCTAAACCCCAACCTGTCCAATTATCCTTTAACATTCTATTCAACGTTGACATCTTTGCTGTAGACAATTAGGTAGAGGTGCTCATGCAATTTAAGCAATTTAAGCAAAACTGCTTGCCAAAGCCGTTTTGTTCCTTGTGAACTACCTATGAATAAAAGCCTGCTGTACTGCAGGGATCACCCTTAAACTCTCAACACACCATGTCAGTGTGTAGAGTCGGGACTTTGTTGGTACAATATTCAGCAATAAGGCAGTAATGACCTTCGCTAAAGTGGTTATGGTTCAGTTTTTGTAAATGCCCCATTTTCATAAAACTTGGATGAAAGGTGTAGCAAGGGATAGTTAAGAAGCCGTTTTGGAGCAGATCTGATTCACAGGGCATATGCACGCATTATATTTAACTTTTGTTAAAGGTGCTATATGACATTTAGGCTGCAGCCACACGAGGACGAGGACGATAACGGAAACGCACCGAAATCGTTATCAAAAAAGTCTTCCGTCCACACGCAATAGGCACCAGAAACGTGTCCGTCCACACGAGACAGCTCGACCCGCTGGAGACGCTGTATGCCGGGCCTGTACAGTAAGTGGCGCTGTACTTCTGCCACAAAATACACCAAAAGCAGCGAAGAAGACTTCTCGCGCATGCATGGTTGCCATGGTTGCCCTTCTGTTTATTCTCCGCGCTGGATTTGGCAGCAGAGGTGGGGTTTCGCCGGTCAACATGTCCGTTAAAGTTGAAATCTTCCGGACAAAATTAGAAAAGTGCCGGTCAAAGGTCTTCTTTGTTATTTATTGAGCTTTAAAACAAATGAATAACGACTCTATATAATAATATAAGAATAATACACGGAGGACGGAGCCTCTCTTTTCCTCCCCCTCTCCTGACAGCCCGTCAGTATCCGTGGTCTCATGCAGCTGGCTGATCCAGTAATGAGTTTAGGTAAACTAGTTTAGGTAGTTTGAGAGGTAATTAAAATAGCTAAGGGTGATGATCTAACTTGAAGTGTGTGTTTTGTTCCGCTCATCGCTCCATCACAGCGGGCGGAGCTGCAGGTTATCATGCAGAGCTGCGTGTCTCCTCTCCTGTCCGATTAGACTTCACTCGCATTTATGTCCATATCGATCAAATCTAGCTGGAAGTTCCTGCTGGGTGCACTGTCCTGCGAGATACCAGGACCTGGCTCGAAACACTGGGGCTATTGCGTAATCGTTATCAGGAAATGATCGTATAGGCGTAATCACGGAGCCGTTTGGCCCCCCAGAGCGTTTCGTCCGCAGATCTACCCACCTTGGGACCCATTATCGTTTTCTGCGTTTCCATGTCGGCCTCGTGTGGCCGAACTGTCTATCTGATAGAGAACTGTAGCAGATACGACCGTTATCGTCCTCGTCTGGCTGCAGCCTTACCCCTCGATTCCACCGGGTCCGTCTGCGTCGCGTCACGGCTGCGCCGCGGTTTTGGTCCGGCCTCCTCCGGCGTCATACCCTACCGGGCACGTTTCAGAAGCATTTCAGAAGCATTTCAGAAGCGGAGCGTCTTGCCTGCCGGCTCGCAGTTCTTGTTGATTTGGGCATATTTCCTGGACAGGCTACTTTGTACAGACAAAGTTAATAATAATTGTAATATTCCAGTTATAAACGACATGAATCAAAGATGTGTTGCTGTATTTTAGTGGTAAAAAAATGCATTCATCATCATAATTATTCTATATATATATAATTTACACAGTGCCTGTAAACCGGAGGAGAACGCTGGCGTCTGGTGGAATAGCACCCATTGACTAGAGTGGCCGCGATCTTTGCAAACGCCGTGGCGCAGCCGTAACGCAGCCGTAACGCGACGCAGACGGACCCGGTGGAATCTAGGGGTTAGAGTCTGCAGAAAGAATGCACGCACAAGTGACTATGGAGGGGACTGAGCTAAAAAGTCGGCTGCTTACACAGTGCTAGCAGTTTCCTTTGGCAACAAAGGCAAAAATAGATAAAACATTATAAGAATGATGTAAATTCGTATCTGTTGTATCGTTTTCACTTGTTGCAGTCAGTGTGTTGCGTGGAAATCGAAAAAATATACCTCATATTCTCGACAACTCAAAGCTATCTGCTGCCGTGAAACACTTTGGGTTATTTAACGTAACCTTGGTTCTTTGATAACAGAGTGAGGTGTTTCAAATGTCATGTTGACAAATGACGCATACAATTAAATATTACATTAAAGTTAAGGGGTTTGTGGTCATCTGTTTTGAAGGACTGCAGATACATGAGGACAATTCTCAAGATCATTTGGGACAGAGGCAGCGTTAGTAAAGTCTCATAGATCACAGTGATGCTTCTGGTGAAGAGACATGGTGTTGAAATGAGAGCAAAACAACCTACTTGAAGTGATCCATTTTCAAATCTCTGTACAAATATCAATATTGTGCATCCCCATTTGGTGCATGTGTGTTTTGGAGAGTGTGTGTATTGATAGAGTACATCCAGAAGGAAGACCTCGAGTGTAAGGGCCATAATTGACTGTTCGCAGGGGGAGGTAAATGGCCTCGTAGTATATCATCAGTCAGAGTGAGCCGGTACCGCTCAGGAGCTTCAGGCTTTCTTCTCATAAACACTATCCCAGGCCCGGGCACACAAATGGGTTTCCAGATAAGCTATGAGGCCCGGCCCTGCTGAAATCCATTCAATGTATTTATGACACCGGGGGGACGCTGCTTTGGACAAGGCTGGGATGACCAGTGTGATCTGTGCTGCCCCCACACCTCTGAGGTACCAGAGCTGATGCTGTGTCAGTCTCTGCGCATGTGTCACTGCAAACAAAAAGCACCACCATTTTCTGGCAGGACTCCAGCACGCTTCATTGCTATGCTAAGATTACCATTCATCCACAGCTGCAGAGAAAATTGTAAGAGCCAAGAAAGCTTTCAGGTCTGCTTAGTCTGGCCAGAAGAGGCTGAATGAGAGTCAAGGGTTATGCTCTGATCATCTTAAAAGGTCTTTTTCATCTTATGGGGAAGGGTGAGATGTGAAAGAAAGGGAAAAAATAAATAGGAGGGAATGATGACAGTCTGGTGGGGCCACCTGTGTTTAGTGAGGCTGAACGGCCCACTGCGCTGCCATTTCTCTGTGCTGCCATTTGTCTGTCTCCAAGAAGCAACAAAAGGTTCGCCCCTCTGGCGAGCCATTCAGAACAGAAGACTTAGCATAATGTCTCTAAACGGCTGCCATTTAACTCTTTTGTGGCGTTACTGCGTCTCAGATTATTCCCTGTCTGTTCACAGCTGATGGAGTGTTACCTGTTCTGAGCGGTGAAGGTCTCTCTCTGCGGGTGGAGGCCGCTGTACACCACTCGGATCAGATCATGTTGACAGAGGGCCCCCTCTGTTAATGCCATGGGCCCCAGGCTAGAAGGCTAAAAACAAAAAAAACAGTTTTAGTTTAAATGTTAACTAATAGATATTACCATTAAACTTCCACAGTCGATTGCTTGCATACAGTTTTAAAGTTCTATGAGATGTCATTTGCATTTACATATGCAAATGAGGCATGATCTTATTCCGCTGTGAATACTTGCTAATTTGCATTTGTTTCCAGGATCGAAATCTGAACATTTGATAAAGCCAGGTACAAAAATCTTGAGTTATGGGTTTGAGAGAGAAACTTGGATAACTTTTTGTATCACAAAACAGAAAAAAGTAAAAAAATAAACAGAAAATACGTTCAACACTGTCAAAATACAGTCAAAATAAGCAATTCCCCAATACATTTAAGAATAAAATGTTATATAAATCAGTTAATTAATGATATACAAAAGCCTGTAAACACCTCCAGAATAGAGCTTTCGCCTCCCATAAATGTAACACTTGTCCACTGTGGTGGCTCTTACAACATGCTATTAAATTGACAATGATGATGTTGCGATTCTAATGTGGAGCAAACTAGCTGTTGTGCCCATCAAGTTGTTGATTGACAAACGGGAGCCTCTGCTCAGATGGAAAACTGCTGTGATTAGTGTTCAGATTTCATTACAGAGGAATGATATTACAACTGGACCTCCGCCAAACTCTCTCTCCCCTGAGAGCATTAACTGGCAGCGCCTGATTGCTTTCTGGTCGCCCTATTTATTGGTTCTAAAGTTGGGATTTGTTTCCATGTTCAGCGAGAAACTGCTGACTGCACACTAAAAGTTACGTGTTGCATTTTTCCCTGAATCTTCTACACAGTCCTTCATGCTACATTAAGCTTCAAATGTTCCTTTCAACCATTTCATCCGTGTTTCTATTTGAGTCCCTCCACTACCTTCTTCGCACCTATTCTGACAGGTTAGGGTGTCCTGCAGTGTTTTATAGTTGAAGTGAGACACCTCACCTGACATAAAGATAACCTCCCCTAACACCAGAAAGGTCATTCACTTTCATGAAATAAAACATTAACCTTTTGTGGTGTAAATGTCAAGTTGTTACTTCAAACATCACATGGCGAACCTTTAATAAGTAAGGCACTCGTTTCGGCTGTCACTACCTGATCTGTGATGCTATTCAAAAAATGATACAACAGATATGTAGTGAGAGCAAGAAGAAAAGCGTCTGCACTGTATGAAAGCAGGAAGTTCCACTGCTTGAGAGAATAAGCAAATCCTTTTTAAACCCTGTATTTTATTTAAAACAAATTCAGGGGAAAGTACTGTAGCACAAGTAACGACTGAAACAGTGACAAATAACGGCCCGTCCACACAGCAGCGTTAACCTCTTAAGCCCTGAGCCTGTTTTTCAGGTCTCAGGCTCGAAAATGACATTCCCAGAACAAATGACCATATCTTCCCTTCTAAAAGGGTTAAATTAATAATCTTTATTCTCAAAGTAATGATAAATCTGTGAGTTGGATGTAGAAAAGTCAGAATCAATATAGATGTTTTTTATTTTAAAGAAAATTCAGATTTTACATAGTAAAAAACTGTAAATTATAGTGTCCGTCCAAAAATTCTTTTTTACTTATAGTGAAAACTACCCTTGGATGATGGGTTAGTAGACTAAAAGCTTTAGGAATCCAAAGTACAACATATAATAAGTACCCTGTATCAAGATTGATGCAAAACAAGTGAAATTTGACATTTTTAGAGAGGTTTAGCCAAAAAAACCCACTTCTGGGGTCATTTGGGTGGATTTGACCTATCTCTGGCCCCCCTTGCTCGATTTTGATGAATGAAATCTCTTTATAACCGCTAGAGCCAATGGAATCGAGGGAAAGTTATATACAGACCAAAACGTTAACAAATAGAGTGGCGAAGTCCCTCCCCTTCCGGTGGAGCTCCATGGGACCTTATTTCGGAAAAATTATGTATTGAAATCAATGGAGAGAGAAAGATTATCTTTCGATCCCGTTTGAATTGTGCCACGAATTACACATATGATGTTTGTCAATTTAAAAGATAATTTTGCAAGTAAAAAAAAAAAAAATGTGTCGTAAAACTGTGAAGTAACACATTTGTTTGTGTGAAACGCTCAATGAACTACATCTCTGGTCAACAACACACGTCACCAAGATGGCCGTCACTACTGTCTTGTCAACAAAACGATTGACTATCCTCACTATCAGCACAATGAAACACGTCCTGAATAATGTCATGCAAAGCTGCCTGCCTGCCTTCCTTTGATTCTCTCTGAACTGCCTGGTCGTTTTAATGTTTAATGTCAACCATTTGTGCAGATAGCATGAAGTAGAGAAGATCGCCGATGCTAACGTTAGCGTTAGCATTTCTCCCCCGGGCTTAAATGGTGTATTATAGAATGATCACACCGGTGACAGTACTATATACTATGAAAGGGTTCACGAAATATGACTACTACTCTTACTGTTTAACATTTTGGGTTACTTAATGTTACTTCATGTTAAGGCTAATAAAAATGACAAGGCTGTAATGCTAACTAACGTGCTAGCTACTAGCTAGGTAGCTAACTTGATCAAGCCACTCCTGGTCCTTTCATCAGACGGGAAGCAAAAGAACGAGCAAGACCCATTGCTGGTATAATAACAACCTGGTACTAAGCACACAGGCATCTTGTTAAAGTTATCTTATCTTAGCCAGCGCCATATAGATAGATTATATCTATATTGCGCTGATCTTAGGTATCTGAATGGTGGAGGAAAACAATTGTGACATCACTTACGCGACTCTGGGATTTGTAGTCTTTCTAGTTACGTATTTTTCATAGTCTTATATTTCAACAGTTTTACGACAAACTGTGACTTTTTTGACATGGAAATTATTTTTTAAGATTGACAAACATCATATGTGTAATTCATGGCACAATTCAAACGGGATCGAAAGATACGTTTTCTCTCCCCATTGACTTCAATGCATAATTTTTCCGAAATAAGGTCCCATTACCCGGAAGTAAGTGGGCGTGACTTCGCCACTCTATAAGGAGTGAGAGTGACGCGTTACCAAAACCGGAAGCTGCATACACTCTGGTGGCTACCATTAGCAGCTAACTTTTCCGCTCCGATTTTTACATAAAAAATGGAATTATGGATTATAAATAATTTTTTCAAAGGCACAGGTACATTATCAACCTATGGATCAACAACAAGGTACGTGTTGTGATGTCTGTGTTTGCTTCCCCTGTCGCAAGTTCGGATCGCTCAGTGATGATACTATACCTAAATAATCAGTGGAGTCTCAGCTTTAATCGGATATATTGTATGTGCAGCTACGATAAGTAATAAGGGTATCTTTATCTTGAATTGTGTGCCGCAGTGCATTAGAATTTTTTCGCTCAGGGGTCATTTAGACGCTTCTTATGAGACTTGTGTTTTGTTTTGGTAAAAATGGTTCATATCTTCAGTTAGCTGAGATTCTTCCCGTTAATCTGGTGCTACACATTAATAGTTTCATAAATGTTAAGAAGCCCCGAGACATTATCTCGAAAACAAAACGGTGGGAGGGGTCCAATGGGGGGAGCGCCGTGCTTAAGAGGTTAAAAAAATCTTGGAACGCTTCTGCCCATTCACTTTGAATGGGGTGACGTCACTTTGCCTCACTTTTCGCCGAACTGCATTGTGGGCAGCAGAGCGGAGATTTTCAGGATTTTCAGGAATCAAAGTTGAGCAATGTTCAACTTTTGAAGCTGAGGTGGAAGCGTCAGCCAATCAAATCCCGTGTATGCAAATCTGACAGTTCAAGCGCTAGCCAATCAAACCGCAGGTCATTTCCTCATATTCAAAAAAAAAGGAGGAGAAATTAGCGGTAGGGAATCACCCGGTGCTTTATGACCAGTCCCTATTTACCTACCGGGATATAAACCGGAGGAGCCAGGCATGGAGGGAGGTGGCAGAGACAGTGGTAGGTTTTCGCCTGTTTGGGGAGTTTATATCCAGTTTACTTCAAGCTTTTTTGCTTCGTATGTCGGGGGCGGGAGATTCATGTGATTGGTTGTTGGTGCCTTGCTCGCAAAAAATCCCCAAGCTTCAGATACGCCCACCTCCAAGATGTTTTTAACGCTGCTGTGTGGACGGGCCGTAACTGCTAATGTCCAAGTGAGAATATGCTACATGACCACTCCAAAAGTCACCCCTAAACCGACTTGATATTCTGTCATACGTATCTTGGGTGATGCCGTATTGGTGATGGAGGGGAGGCTGGATTCATTCAAAAAGAGAGACTGGGGAGCATGCTAATGCTGGAGGTCTGGGGAAAAGGCCCTGTGATGCGTGGAGCCGTACTACAGCCTGATAAGCTTGATGTGACTCACACACACACGAAGACCTCCCCTCACCCGCCTCCATGCTTTCTTCATTCTCACAGCATGGAGGGAAGAGCCTCTCAAGCTTGTAATTACAGCGATGAATCGCCCTCAGCATGCGCCACACACTGTAGTCCCATCGACACTCACGAGCACACTCACAAGCACCTACTGATGGCTGTCATACTGTATGAATAAATATTGTTTGCTCTGTTTTGTGTTGCAGAAAAAACCCTAGAGACTAGCCAAACACTGCTTCTCTCTGCCCTCAGTAAAAGATCCTAGGTCAGCAGTTCCTGTTAAACAACTTCCTAGTGAAATCCAGGTCAACACAACAGTCAATACTGTGACCTGTTTTAGCAGACAGGTTACTAACACTGGATAGAAGTTTAAAGTCAGCTTATTTTAAAGCAACAGAAGAACCTGCCTAGACCTTGTATGCCTGCCCACATTTTCATGCTAAATATTTTCAAAATCAGACTGGTGGATAACAAAAAAAAGAGAGTGCAGTCCTTCTGAGAGACTTCAGGTGATAGTTAGTCAAAACTAATAATTACCCTCAGGCTGAACATCATAAGAAAGAGCAAAAATAAATGGGACAATCTTACTAAAAAAGTCATTCATAGTGAAGCTTTTGCTGTAGACGATAAGTGAGCTGAGGAGGCTTTGTTCAGTGTCTTCTGACAGTTGTTGGGTGCTTCCTGACACCTTTAAACACACAGATGGATAAGCCCTGAAGGTGAGGTTAATGAAAATGGACCTCCTGTAGCGTTTGACACTGAGGAGTTGTCATCTCCCAAACAGCCACTTAAATAAATCTCTATAACAGTCAGCGGGAAGAATGCATAGACAGAGAGAAGGAGACGGATCAGCAAAAGAGGACGAGAAGGGCAAAAACAGTGAAAGTACACTGATAAGAGTGGTGCTGTATATACAAAAATAACTCTAAAACATTGAAAAATAATTCATAGGAGCCCCACCTCATGGTAAATCGATGGTTTGGACAGAGATGGGATTGTGAAGGAGAGAAGCCTGCTGTTGCCCTCTTTGTCAACGATCTCCTGCAAAACAAAAAACAGAAAAAAAAAGACACAGAAAAAATTGTTATTACAGAAAAAGAGAATTGTTTTAAACAGTTTTATGCTTGATTTTTATCTATATTTAGATTTTAATTCTGATTGCATATCTTTTACCCAGATAAGCCCTTCATTGTGGCCTGGGTGAAAGCATTTAGCAGCATACGGATGACTGTACCGTCCCCCGACTCTTACGCTGTTGGTGTAAGACCATTCTGCTGGGACGTGTTATTGACTCTGACAGATTAAATGTCACTGCCAGCACCATCACCATCACCACTCAATTCCAATTGTGATACATAGCCCAAAGAGGAATGAGTCCATGAACATGATGCCGTTTCTAAAAGTAATGCCTGGTTATCTGAACCAGTCGCAGCCGCAGTGGAAGCGATAATGAAGTCCATTCACAGAGACGTTGAGATGAGCATTCTTCATTTGACAAAAAGCACTTGTTATTCCTACTTTGCTCTGTAAACCAATTACGCGCCGTCGAGGACAATTCAAGTGGTGTGTAAGAGTCATTATCAAAGTAATTGTTTTTACAACATGTTAGCCTAGTGGGAAACTGATTGGGAGACCTAGGCTGTTTCCATTACGCTAGCTTGTGCTTCTTCACGTCCTCTCTTCACCCTGAAAATCGTCTCCTAGAGGCGCTTAGAGCACACAGGAGCATCCTAAGTAGAAGTCTTTGTGAAGTGGTGTGACGTATACATGACAAACCTCTAGGTGACACAAAGCTGTGCCGCCATAGGAAACCGACGTCTCTTAAGACCGACGCTACTAAAGCAGAAATCTCTTTCATATTCCTCAATAGGAGACGTGAGGAAGAGACGGAGTGAGAAAAGCGGGGAGACACATTAGCATATTAAAAAAGGAACCCATTGAAGTTTAAGTGTGTAAAAATCCTGGGTATTATTTGTATAATCCATGTATTATGTGGTAGGTGGTGGAGTATATGTTGTATCATTAAATATGGATGAATGTGCTTTTACTGCAACATTTTCTGTCAAAGTGGTCAGTTTTTTTTTTCCTGGCTTAGTAAATTAATGCAAATAAAAAGCCACAAAAACAAGTTGACTCTTCCAAGCATCCATAACTTGGGTTACCAAACAAGTATTTTTCAATTGTATTCCCCAACATCCTGTACTTAGGCCTTGTCCTGCCCTTCACTGGCCAGAAGTATATCTCTGAATATCTAATGGACCTGCTGAGAGCAGAGCTGTTTATCAGAGCAGAGTCACCAATGACCATAGGAGAAACATCTACAGTATGTACAGGGCAGCGGTGTGTGTGAGTGTGGAGTTGTATGGAGGAATAAATTATGCATGGATATACCTTCAATGGTGTTGGCTGACATGGAGCTCTTCCTATTGATATCTCTAGCTCTTAGCCCATTTCCCTAAGGGTGTTTCCTGGTGATGCAATCTATCCTGGGTCTATCCATCAACCGGAGATTTCCCTGTAGATTGTCTTTAATGTCAACAGACGTACTGCCTCGCTAATGTTTCACCTGTATTATTAAGTCCAAAGAGACAACCAAATATTAACACAGAGCCTTTCACAGCTATCTTCAAAGTTATAGAAACAAATGTGATTGGATACGGTTCAAAGAAAAGATCAGCCTTTCATCTACAAATATCACATCTACCTGTGTTCATCCATATTCACCAGTGGAAAAATAATGGCATATTATTAATTTCAACAGCGGGAACTATGACACTGTGGGTATCCCTGCTGATGGATATGATGGTGATAGCAATGAAGTGTTACTCTGTCAGGGTCGTTGACAGGGCATCATCCCTCAAGCTGTAGGGACTCAGAGTTCCTCGAAGGCAGTCTTGACCTTGACCACAACTGCCCAATTATTTTCACTTTGAGAGCCAAAACTGAAACTTAACGGCTAGCCAAAAGCAATAAATAATCCAAATGTCTTGTGTGCCACTAGTACCTCTCATTACCTCACTTGTGCCAAACGGACTTCCAGAACAAAGTATTACTCTGGATGTCCTTGCTCAGACCATTAGACAAACAATAATTTGTGATACTTGATGTTTAGAGCCTTTTTAACCTAACAACAAACAAAACAACAAATAGAACAGTTTAACTGTTAAAATGACACATTTTCTTCAACTAAGAACATCTGCCAGGGCAAATTGAACCTTAGGGGCTTAACTTTGGCAGTCCTGACCAACTGTAGATGATGCTTAAAAGCCACTTTTAATAGATTTTCTGATTCCTTCTTAGTAATTGTTAATAAACTAAAGAGTGTTGATGCAAAATAGCTCACAAAAAAATCATCTTAAAGCTAGCACGTTAATAATAAATTGTGCTAAGTGAACACACTGTTAGAAGGTTTTGCCAGTGCCACTTCTACAGACACCCACCAGGTTATAGATGCCCAGGAGGAGGGCCTCGATGCAGCCGTT
Source organism: Trematomus bernacchii (assembly GCF_902827165.1). Taxonomy (NCBI): domain Eukaryota; kingdom Metazoa; phylum Chordata; class Actinopteri; order Perciformes; family Nototheniidae; genus Trematomus; species Trematomus bernacchii. The sequence continues at coordinate 17,513,903 of NW_022987648.1, read as the reverse complement.
GCTCTGGCGGTCCCGGCTCGCCGTGATGCGCAGATAGACCCACACCAGCTCGGGGAGGAACTGCAGGGTGAAGCGGCGCAGGCGGTCCTCAGAGCTCCGGTACAGCTCGAACAGCTGGTGGCACACCGGCTCCATCAGCTGGAATGTAGGAGGGGACATAAGGAATGCAAATCAGTACGAAGTCTCAGACTCTCGTGGAATTAAGGTACATTTACATGTTACTATGCCAGAGATATAAAATAAAATAAAATGAAAAACGAGATGGAAGAGGAGGCTGAAAGTACATTTTTATTAAATCGACTAATGCCTTTTCCCCCTAGATTAACAAAATAATCACCAGGGCTATAAAATGAAAGAAAATGGTGAAAAAAGTCAGTCTCAAATGTCTTTAAATGTCAAGTTGTGTCCGTCCAGTCAGATATTCAGTTTAACATGATACAAAACTGAGAAAATGAAATAGAAAATGAAATAAAACATATTTGAGAGGCTAGATACAGTATTTTCAGCCATTTTTGGCTAGTTTCAAATTGCAACTCCTAGTATGATAACCTGATTAATAAAAAGCATATGTCAAGCTCCAAATATCAAAAATAAATGGCTTATAATAAAACATGAATGAATGTCATCCTGACTAAAACACTGAAGGCACGGTGGGATGGACTGATGGAGGGAAAGTTTTGCTGCGGGTCAATAGTGGAGGCGTGTAGGAGCAGAGGGGATAAATCACTACAATGGAAGTCTGGTCAGATGTTCTCTCGGGGGAGCCAGCTGAGCCAATGTGTTTATACTGCTCAGGGGTCAGTGAAGAGAGTGCCCACACAGCACTACTGTCAGTGTGTGTGTGTGTGTGTGGCCGACCCTGGGAGCGTCAACTTATTAATGAACTTGGCAAGGCATATGGCCCTCCATGTCATCAGCCAAAAACACCAAACATGCAAAAGTCAAGCACACTTTGCCACCTATCTCTCTCTCACACACACTCGCACACACACAGACATTTGCACGTGCACACACACACATTAGCTCTCTCCTGGATCACACCGTTAATGGGATTGTGCAGCCAGATCGACAACACTAATGGAATTTAGATCCCTGGTTGCTTGACACCCGAATTCGACCATGAAGAAGCGGGAAAGAACTGGGGGTGGGGGGGGGGATTGTAAGGCACCAACTGTATAATTAGAATGAAATTAAAGGCCCGTCTCATTGAGTGCCTTGGGCCTTTGCTCAAAAAGTGCCTCATTAGGTCCTTTAAAGAGAAAATACAGGTTTAGCCATGCTGGTTTTGAAGACATTTAAAAACAGTGAGGTGCTCGTGTGTTGCAGCACAGCTAAAATAAATAAATGTGACCTAGTGTGTGTTTATAAAGTTTCTGTTTCTGCATCTATGACTATGCACATAACTTCTAGTGTGGGCGGCAGATGTTTCAGTCTCTCCCTGAGTAAAGTGTAGCTGGCAGACACAGTTTTGTGTGCGTTTTATTCTCACTGCCAACTAAGACAAATCATACTGTGTGAGTCATGGAGCAAAAACAAACAGCCATACTTGGAATATTTGATTTCCGTGTCTCACTATGGACACTTCTATGTACGTAGTACACTATCTACGCACTTGCCTAGTGCATGCGTTTCAGGAAGTGTTGTCTTAAATCCAACAAGCCTGATGTGTCCAGCTTTACACACCACTGCTTTTTGCCATACCGGTCAGTGTGAACGCATTTATGCACTCAAAATAACAAGTGTTAGTATGGAAGAACACAAATTGTGACACAGTTTACAGTAGGAGTGGGGGTCTTCTCACCTCATTGTTGGGGTCCTGGATGACTCTGTAGAGGGCCAACACCAGGGACTTCTTCAGATGAAGGCTGCCGGCGTAGCTGGGGATGCGGTTTTCTGGTAGGGACTGAAGAGAGGAGAGACAAAGGTTTGATGAGCAACTGCACGCACATTTCTTGCTTTTTTCAGAGTAGTGGTATAGGATTCAAGGCATTTTTATAATACAATTGGAAAAAGATATCAAGCATGTTTTGGGTTCCATGTTTTCTTTGGACTCTTTGAACACATATGTGGGTTTTACATAAATGTTCACATATTTCTCAACCAGCAGCTGCCCAAATAAATGATATTTTTAATTCTTTTTGAAACCACAGGTTAACTCATTTCTTGTCACTCTCCATCCACATCTAAAATGGCACAAATTCATACCCTTTTGCATTTTCACCTCATTAAAAACGACGGATGTTCACAATAATATTAAGGTTATTTCTGTTCTTTTCAAACGTTCCAGTAAACCAGCATGCACTGAAACAGTGACCCTGAAACCGAAGCAGCTACATTGAATTCACTCATCATTAAATTGTATTATTTACACTGTGTGCTTTTTCTATTGTGACATGTCAATAAATCTTGATGAAAAAGGCCTTTTTTCTCAAGTAGTTTTAAAAAGCACTGTGGAGAAAACACTGACTGGGCAATCCAGTGTGCGAGGTTGAGTGAAATCGGATAAAAGAAATGACGAAATAACTCTTTGAAGGAACTGAACAACCCAGAGTGATGATATCTGACAGGCTCAGAACATCCTGCGGAGAAATACTTGAAATGGTCAAGACTGTGTGTTTGTGTGCAGAAGACAGCAGGCAGAGATATCCTCTCCAGCCTAAGTATGGTCATTTTGAGGGCAGAACACAGTGTGCCCGGCCTGCACCAACTCACACAATGAGTCATACCAATCCATTCCCTCACTCACCATCGTCATACTCCCTCGTTTCTCTCTCACTATTTGGTGCTCTCGCTGCATTACACATACATTCCTTCTTTTCTGGCTTGCCTTTCTATAGCACTCCCTAAATCTCATACAGATCATTTGGAATAGTCAACGCACAGATGCCTTTTTTAGTATGTTGTCATGCTTATGGAACAGACTGACTTAAAGAAGACACATTTCCAATATTGTTAAGAGTTATTCTTTAGATTTTTTGTGTTTTAAAAGTATCCTGAATAGTAAGTTGTAACCGGTTCATTTTTGGCAAGGTAACAGATTGCAACAGATTGCAGATTAAAATATATTTTTAGACCCAACTATACTGGGTGTATAGCTGAAGCTAACACTGTGTTCCCAGAGAGCACTAAACAAGATAGTGATCTTAAATTACACCAGGAAGTCAGCTTAATTAATTAAGATAAGACTTTGGAACAAGCTACTGTGCCACTGAGCTATTTACTAAGATAGTTTTGTTTTTCTTGGGAAGAATGACATTTGTTATATAAATTAATACATCCTTATACAATACTTTTGAGAGAAAATCTCAGAATCACTCACAAATTAACCGCTGTAGGAGCAATCGTCTTTTAAGATTTCACCGTAACTATTTTAACCTTAAACTCCATCTTACATGTTTCAGACTAAGCTCAGGCAACTGTGTGTCGGTAAACAGCGAATGCTAATATTATCATGCTGCCACTAACAGCAGTTGGCTACAGTACAGCACAATTTAACTTGAGTGCAGCTGAACTTAAATCTACATTACAATGAGCTTTTCACAATATTTGCAGACATGACCTTGTTTCACATTCAGACATTAAAAAAGCAAACCACTAACAGAAGGAAAACTGTGTTACCATGTATACATTTTAGATATGGGTAAGTGAAGTTGACTATTTTGTGATTTTCAACAGCTCTAAGCCTGAGAGAATGTTACATGGCACTAGTGTTTAAACACTTAAGCATAAACAGTTGTTGTAGGTTCAAAGAATAAGGAAACTAAAGGATAAGTGCGATCTGAATAGTTGTAAACACAAGTTTAGGTGAAGGCATGTTGTGTTGGATGTTTTGTGTTACATAAATCCTTCAGGAACAGTTTACGAGTTGAGCGTGATTCAGTTCACAATGATAGAAGTATCCTGACTCCTCACTGTCCTTATTGCCCACAATTCTTGCTTGCATCACTACAATTACAAAAGACTGAAATGCTGAAGAGGTGACATGCGCGAAGTTGCACGCTCAACACTCTCATCGCAGTAGTTATTACACCTACAGCATGTGATTTCTCAGTAGTAAAAAAAGATGACCTCCAGAACAACATTTCACCAAGAGAGGAGAGGAGAGCCTTTTACCTTGAATTCTGAGAGCCATTCTTCGACAACACTGCGCTCTGGACCCAGCATCTTCCTCAGAGACCCCCCCCCCGGCTGCCTGGTGGACACGGAGGAAAGAAAAGGAGAACAGATATTTGAGAAGGAGACATGGGTGGGGGCAAAGTGGAAGCAACGCAAACAGTTCGAGGAAGAGAACAAGGAGAAAAAGTACGACTTCCTCAGATCATATTTGCTTGCAATAACATATGGTCATATCCAATAAGGGGTAACACCCTTGTTTTTCACATGTTCGTGCACATTTTCCATTTTCAAAATATGCATTTCATATTACAGCCAACCATTTGCCAAAGATAATGTTTGAAAAAAATTTTTTAGTTTCTTTAATCTGCTTGAACCTTAAACATTGCAATTATGCCCTTTAACCAGTAGGCTAGCAGCGCTCCCAGGATAAAACAAATATGTGATATAAATAAAGAGCATTTCAGTGATTGGTCATCTAAAGATTATGGGTAAGTGGTCATTAGTAATGTTAGTTGCTGTAAATGGGATGCAACATGACGAATGCCTCTGGGTGGAAGCCATGATGCTGACTACACTGTTACATAAGGAGCCACCTAGGTGCCCTCTCCTGTCACTGTTGATCAGAGCTGCTTTGAACATGAGCCAATCCAGACGGGCGGTCAAACGGGCTTTCCCTGCACCACGAAAACCAGGTGGATAAGATAGAGACTTTTTTGGTCCTCAGCCCGAGTGAATTGTTATGAAATCATGTGCAACTGAGAGTTAACCTTAAGGGCAGCTTAACTCTGATATAACTAGCACAGGTGTTGGAAAACTAACCCTTAAACACTCAATAAAAGCCTAATTAAATGAAAACAGAAAGTTAGGGATCTCATCATCTGAATGTCCTTAGTCAGACACATTAGATTCACAGCACTTTGAGAACTGCCAAAAATAAAAAGCCATATTTTCTTCCGACTTCATGCTATGGAAAATATATTCACTTTAATTATTACATTTTAGAGTTAGGGTATAGCTTAAAATAAATGCAAAAATTATTTCACACTATTCAACAACCTTTACTTTAGATTGTGACACAGCTACCATAGTTTAGCTGGTGTAGCCTTTAAGAAGCGCAACAACAGTCTGCTATCTGCAATAACACTGTGGTGACCTGTGTCATGGTCACACAGGAGCCTTTCTCAAACACAAGCTTACCATAACATGCATCCTATTCCTAACCTACTCTTCTGATTGAGGAAATGCTTGAAGACCTGTTACAGTTCCTGCAACAGAGCTACAGCCTTTGCTCCTAGAAGCGACTGTGTGGCTCATAATGTTGGTGTGGTTTTGAGTTGATGGGATTAAGGATTGGGACTAACTCAATATATTCTCATTTCAAAGAGGGAAGATCCCATTTACCGACAGCAACAGCCTCTGCTGGCTGATGTTAACGTTTTTTTTTCAACTTTAGACAATTCCATTTGTGTTAGTGTTTTTGAAATGAGGATATTAACTAAAAGCAAATGTCTTCGCACTGTTATTTTAAATAGAGATCATAATCTAAGATAATCGGCCCTGTATTTCCTCCTTTGACACCAAATGTGCTCCCACAGCGTGTGACAAGTGACAGCAGAGGGTTGTAAATAAACTTATTGCAGCTGAATCTGGGTCACTGTCCTTGGTTCACTTACTGACATACATAACTGAATAAAATCAGACCCCAGAAAATGTTAACATTTATGAAAATGTTCAGACTCAAGGGGAGAAAATGTGGTGCACAAATTTAGGAATATTCATACACATACTTTGTCAGAAATTAGATGTATACGATATTACACAATGTTCCTTTTTGTACAGTAAGTCATAAACCGTGTAAAGTGTGTGCACAGTACTAAGGCTCCCTCCCACAGTACACCATAATGTTGACACATCCTTGTTTAATTGTATTTGGTACGCCCAAATCATCACAGGCCAGGACATTTGCACAAGCTCTGAGGCTTCTCTGAATCTACATTACGTTTCTGACAGTTTTTATACTGCAACATAAGATTTGCAAATGTCTTTTTCTGGCAAAAAAAGTCTGATGATGTGAATGAATAAACATCGGCTGAAATTCAAATTGTGAAAAGTAGAAGTGTACACTTACTGAAAAGATTAGAGCTCCAGACACAATTTAGTTAAATGCAATTCACATGTAATTACATGTTGTTAAAGGGGTTTGTTGAATACAAGATTCTGAATTTCAGATTGCTGCTAAGGATGCAGTTCTTACCATAGACTACCAAAATGATTTTAAAATCAATATTTTGAAGGATTACAATTACTTTCAAGCAAAATTCAAATCAATGATTTCTTAGGTAAGACGCCATGAAATAAGCGGCATTATGTGAAGCTTAATTTTCCCAAAATGGACTCTCACTCAACCTGTTGGCATTCATTTCACAATGATGAACCGCTCGCTAGACATGATGCCTTATATATCACACTAGCTGACAAAACAGCAATTTCAATCTCAATTGATTTATTTCCATAGTGTTTTGCAGAGACTAAACTATTTTTAAAAGTATTCCAGAGTTACTTCATTCAGAAGAAAATTATACATGGACTACCCACGGTACCATGAATCAGTTTTAAGGCACTTCAGCTTCAAACCCGTATTTAAAGTTACAATTAAAGCAAATCCAACATAAAACGATGCCCTGCTCCCTGAGTGGTGCGGATAAGCCTGAAAATTTTACAAAACAGGCTTAGAGGAGCCAACTATCCGATTCGCTGTGAGGCTAGAGGAGACAGATCACGTTTGCCGCTCAGAGCAGATGAGGATCTGAACGAATCAAATATGTTTGTGCGAGCACTCGCTTTAAATCTGAGTGTGAGAATTGAAAGGCTCTATTTAGTAAGCTGGTTCAGCTCTTCATGAAAGGCTGACTCAGTCTTTTCCTCCGGCTTGTCAAACTGTCAAAGACACACTGAAGTGACATTCTCCGTCGTCAGGGCAGGCTTATCAGTTACCATGGGAACTGCATTAAAATGACTTTCAGGCAATGGCAAATATTCACCAAATGTCCCTTACGTAATATATACAGTAGTTCTCATCATGTATATAAAACGGCAAGTGTCATGTCAAAGATGAGTTCATTCAATTCAAATCGGAGAATATAAAACATTAAACGTGAAAGAAAACATGTTTTATTTTACTATATTATTTTATTTTTGTACTGACTGATTGGGGATTTGAATACTCAATTCAGTATTTCGTTAGAAAGTTTAATTTCTTCCCCAAAAAAAACATGTTTGTTGTTATCCTTCATATGTCCGTAGCAACATGAGGCTACAATTGTTAAAGATAATTGTTTTCTGACATTGTTGCTTTTTTTAGATTAATTGCAAAAAGAAAACACATAACCGTAAAACATAAAAAATAAGGAAAGAACACGTGATTAACCGTAATAAAAACATCAGTATATGCAGGATTAAGAGATGAATAATACTACACCCAGTGGCGGCCGGCCCATAGGGGCGCTAGGGGTGCCGCCCCCCCTCTTCCCACATTAAAAATAAAAAAAATAAAAAAATATATATTTAAAAAATATATTTTTTATTTTTATTTTTATTTTTAATAAACAAGGTAAATATTATATAATTGGTATCAGTAAAATGTATAATCTACAATAAAATCTTGTTTAAAATTGTGTTACGATGTCTAAAGTTACTGATAAGTCACATGTTTCCTGCCTGGCCTTGCCCGTGTATCATTACTCCCTCCCGTCTGGGCGCTATGCACAGCGCCCAGACGGGAGTGCAGCAAGTGCAGCAGAAGCCAACTGTTGCTATCTTTAAACTATGCCGCCGAAACATAATTTCAGCCAATCAGTGTTGTCAAATCTGATGGTCACAGGGCTCCTACGTCAGCGCCCGGTGCAGTCTGTGAGTTGTTTGGACTCGTATCCAAGGAGACAAAACAGGAAGCTGTCATACACTCTGGAAGCTACCATTAGCAGCTAATGAAAACTCAGTTTTTGACATAAAAATTGAATTATGGATCATCAATCATTTGTGACAGACACATTGGATTAACCTTCAGCTGCGTTTTTCTCGTTTTTGATCAGAATTGTTATTCTGCAAAAGGTGAGCATATTTGCTTCCCCTGTCGCGAGTTCTGATCGCTCAGTGATGATACTTATATTTCTAGAATCTGGAATCTCAGCTTGTTAGCACAGTTTATGCTGTAGAAACTATGTCCAGGACAAGGTGTTTGGAAGTTTTGGAAGATTCATAGCTAACCACACTGAAGTTATGGAGGTATTGATCAGTCTTCTCATATTTTTAAGCCCCCCCCCCCCCTCTAACATCACCAGAAGTCATAATTTAGGGGGTCTTTTCTCAAAAAAATGCCCCCTAGTATTGTTTGATCACCATTTCCACAGCCCCACCTAAAATATTTTCCACCAGCCGCCACTGACTACACCCATCCATGAGATCAGCAACAACAGCTCACATTCAAATCTCATTTGTTTCTGGCATTATAAGTCACATTGATATATAAGGATATTCAAGAGTACAATGCTTTATAAATGATAATGACTTTCAATAAATACTAACTGAAATAACATGTGAAGATCTACGAATTTAAAAAAGGAATCATTAGTATGTCATCAAGGCAGAAAAATAAATGAGTATCAACACGAGTATCAATTAATGACAAAATGAAACAGTTTGAGAGGCGGCGCTCACCTCAGTGTCCCAGAACTCAGATCTCCACTGGGAGAAGCGAATGGTTCCCCACAGCGTCACACATCTGTCAATCACCGACGCTCATCTGCAACACAAGGAATAAATCCTCCATTAATGAACAAACTACCACAGGTTAGGTCAAAAATCACGTCAAACTATAATTAGAATTAACTCATAGAGCTTTGTTACACAACATTTTGACAGTTTTTGGATTTAAAAAAAAAGTGAAATATTCCTTCCCTTGTCTTATAGTAATATTTGATATCTTCAGGATCATAACTGTTGGTTTGACAAAACAAGGCAGTCTTGATGACATCACCTCGAGCGTCAGGAAATAGTGACGAGCATTTCTGGCAGTTTTCTAAATCAAATGGCATATTCATAAAAGAAATGTAAATACTAGTTTTTTGCATCCTTTTGTTCTGTAGTGTATCTTAGACTGGATTCAAACATGATAGAAGACTTTAGGAAAATTCTCTTGGCGTTACTCTACAAACGTACATGACAATGAATCAGCCAAGACAACAGCAGCTAAAACACAGAGACTTTGGAAAACAACAGGGAGTTGCTCCAACTTCACAAGCCTCCTCTACAATCTGCACAGTTTAACATTGAAGAGCATCAGCAAGGAAGCCGAACTATGCATTCAGAGCAAATAACATATATTCAGTTGTTCAACAAATGCTTTTCGAAGGTTATTTAGAGGCACAAGGAGTGAATTCCCAAGTTTCCTATTGTTGCATAGCAACAGTCAGCTGTCCAAGTTGTTTTCAACAGCTAAAAATGCATATTGATGATGCACACCCATATCATTTACTGTACTGGCCCAAAAGAAGAGTCTGCAGAGAGCTGGCTCGGCTCTCCCTCCCGGTGCCACATCACTGAGCCCTCCATCTGATGCTGAGCCCTTCCAGCTCAGCCTTGTGTTTATCTGAAGGACTCTCAGATTAGCAATTCATCACAAGGACTAAAGGAAATTACCATGCAGCAGTCCCATCCGTCTGGAGTGATGTGTATGAAGAAGGTATTTATTTTCCTTTGCCAGATAAGGCGTACTCATTCTGTATGACTCATCACAGCAAAGGCTAACAGTGGCGCCAGGTCGAGTGAATACAGCAAAGGGGGGGAAGAGGGATGACTAATACAACACAAACAAAACATATATCTCATATTTGATGACAACATATTCTAGTTAAATGCTTGGAGGGAATACATTTTGAGTTCTTTAGGACAATAAACTACCAAAATGACCAAATAAATGTAATCAACCTAATTTGAGCTGTAAATCTCTTTGACTTAAAGGCGTGCAGCTTTGTACATACTGTTTATGTTGACACCGTCTCAACCCTTATAGACCATCTCTGGGTTTATTAGGCCATTGTGGCCGATGTTGCAAATCAATAAGAGGAGCTGTTTCATGGCGATAGTGAATCTTCATGTCATTAGAGTATCATATAATGTACTTTGATTTATCAGGCATTTCACTTACTAAATTGGCCCGAAACAGACAATACAATTGGTTATTGTATTCAATCACAATCCTCCACTTATTTTCCAGAAAATGCATTGTACAGTATCAGAAAATATGGATATTTAATATAAAATGGCTTGTAACTGGATAGATGATCAAATGGATAACGACAACACTAACTCAAGGTTATAGAAGTCCGACAGCATTTCTTAGAAGCCTCAAAAGGAATTTGATGAATTGTATAAAATGATTGCATTGAAAGAACATGCGTTTTAGCCTTAGAGTTTTTCTCACCATACAGATGCAACCCAAGCGCCTCAGTATGAATACAACTGCTGTAAGAAGAACAGGACACAGTAACCTAGCTAAGACAGAGTAAAAGGAATAATTACAATTCTGTCCTCCCCTTTGGTTAAAACAACCCATCATTATCTGGAACTGAACTCTGGGACTACAGTTTAATTCATTTCTATATTTCACCCAGTTTTTTGTGTTTCCAGCAACAACAGTTCTCCCTAGCCAACCGTCACTGTTTGCTAAATATGTCATACAATTAATGAGGCTTGGCGAATGTTCCTTCTAGGAGTCGTTCTTCCTCTGCAGGACCTGCTTATTGTCCTGTGGTGGGGCTCACAATGGAAGAGTGCAAACCCATCCTGTTTACAACACTTCAAACCCCAAATCACAATGACATTGCTAAACACCCTGCTTAACAGCGCACAAGGTTGAAACAAAGCCAATAAGTTATTGTACACACAGAGCAGTTTACACACGATATGTTCCAATGTGAATTTGCAGTTAGATGGATGAATATATACCAGTGTGTGTGTGTGTCAACCCATGTAGTAGATTGTTTGATATTTCACTGAATAAGGGACATGATCGTGGCATTAGGGGAAAGGCTTGGGGATTACCAAAGCCATCGGGAATTCACATTCCGAGCACCAAGAAATATAGACATCAAATTGAATTTAACATGGAATTTGTACTAAAACCCAAACATGACAACCTCAGAGGCGCTAAGGATTGGTAGGCAGCACCGTCATTAAAATTCATAACAGATTTCTGTTCATGGAAATCAATCCAATAGTTCAATCAAAGATTTTTCAGAATGGACCATAGTAGACAGACCATCAGGCTGTCCCACAAACATTGCCATTCTTAACAGCCAAGCCGCTAGCGTATCTAAAATAAAAAATGTGACACCCATTAATACTACTACGGATGCATCGACTGCAATTATTCTCAGATTTTACTGGCACAGAATCAGCTATGTCTTAGACTGTTTGGATTGTTGGTCATGGTCCACCAAGCTGAAAATAGGCCGATTACTGTCACTGGCCAATCTATGCATTGCATCAGTTATGTAATGCTATACAGTGCTACATGTTGTTCTAACTGCCCTTATAGGGAAAGGGCAAAACAATGCTCACTTTCACATACTGGAGTCTGGACCCTCAGCAGTCTCATGACTCAAAAGGGACTCGAGTCGTTAGCTAAACTGGTAAATGAAAAATCCCTTTATTCAATCATTCAAGTCAAAGCTGGTTTGAGCAGGAATGTTGTGTGAAAACCGTGACTTTACCCAGTCCTCTTCTGTGCCAGAGCCAGGACACAGGACTAACAACAGCTACAGCATTAAGTGGCAGGATCAAGCACAACTGTTAAGCATGTCGATAAAAGATCCCATTAGCAACAATGCACAACATAAACCATGCAGCCTTAGCTCACAAGCTCTCCCTTAGTACTGTAAGTGACTGGAGCCTTATTTCAAGTACTGAATGGAGGTCTCCCTCAAACGCCTAACAATGCTCATCATTCACTACAGGCGGATGAATCATACGAGTAACCGGGACTAAGTGACTCATTAAACCAATGTAAACATGCACAAGGTTACAGCCCTGCAAAGTACAGAAAACCACTCCTAAAAACTGCCGCCCTGAGGACAGAGGGAAGAGACAGCCATGGATGATTAACAGACTAATGTAGATTCTGCCTAAAGTAATTATCACTGAGTTTGTATTCGGTTTTTTGGGACACGATTTCCTATTTTCCCTGTCATCGCTCATTTTAATGGTGTCGAAAAGAACCTCTTTAAAAACGACTAAATGATCTGACACAATCAACATTTATTCAACAAGAGGAAACATTTATTTTCCGACAAAGTCAACAACTTTAACCACATGCGTCAGTTTCAAACATGAATGTGAATTCATCAGAGAGGGGCACATTTGGGTACATTTGCAAGAAAAAATGAATGTGTTGTGTCATCATAAATATTAATATAATAGCAAATGCTGCAGTAGCATTAGTCAGCGGGTGTGATAACTGGGTGCGATATTTTTTAGCATGACGTGTAAAGAAATGTGCTAAACGTGCCAAATACAGTGTCTGTGTGCTGCAGACATCCAACCAAGAGGTGTGATCGCGACTATAGCTTTTCTCTGCAGCCGCACAGCTGAATAAGATTTGCATTTTCATGTGTTGTTTGTTTAGTTATCAAATCAACCACTTGTGATAAAAACTGATATCCACTCACAATTATTTATAAGTTAACTAGTCAAACTGAATTGAACTAATGTGCCATACGGTTAGCGAGAGATTTTGGCTGAAGGGAACAATATGATTTCAGTCACTGTGTTACTTCAGAAAAGCATGAAGGGTGCTCATTCTCTTTATTTGCTTTTCATACTGTTTGGACAGTACCAGGTGCAGAAACAACACATGGTAAACAAAGGAATAGGAAAATCAGTCTGGCCTGTAGACGAGTTTGGTTGTCAAACATCTAAATCAATTTCTTTATGGCCATAGAACAGCATAGGTTAAAACACTGGTTGCTGTAGAAAGATCTTTTTGTATAGGTTTCCAAACAAAGAAGTCTCCTAGAGGGCTGCTTTCCTTTCTTTACTGTAACACAACAAGTTTCTCTGATGTGGATTCAAACCACAAGATGAAGAAAAACTAAACCAACCTAAATCAAACTAAAAGTGCATGCAAACTACAGCAATGTAATCCAAAGTGTGTGTTCCATGTGATAATGACAATGAAAATGTTGCGTCTTTTGACCTTCCTTCAAAACCAAACAGGGAGACTCCAAATATTTTGTATCATGGGTTTGTAAGTGTCTGTCTCAACTTCTCCTCTCTGCCCTAAATGAGCAGTGCCTGGTTTCAACCGACCAACTCTGGGGATTTTTCAAGGACAGCTGAGCTCAGTCAGCCATGAATTATTGAGCTTAAGCAAACTCTGTGCCCGTTCTGTTCGGACACTGTCCTTATTCCTTCAACTGCGTTTGCTGTGACCATGACAAACTAAATATCCAACAATGATGGTATGACAATGTATCTATCTTTGTAGGTCAACGGTCTCTGTGTTTATCCACTAAGGTGGGATCACAGGGTCAAACAAAGACCAGGATGTGTTCAGTGTCTTGCTCAAAGACACCTAAGCAGCAATGACGCATGCCATTACAGGGCTTGTGTTTCTTGCTAAAATATATCAACGTGCGGTTTTAATACAGCCTTCACACTTATTGTGAGATTTCAATATATCATACTTTCCTAAATTAGGTCCAATTAGCTGCTCCAATCAGACATTATTAGATTAGAGAAATAGTCAAACCAAGGTGAGTCTACAGTAGGGCTGCACGATTTTGGGAAATAATCTAATTGCGATTTTTCTGACAGATATTGCGATTGCGATTCGATTTGCGATATTTGTTTATTGAAGTTTATTGTAAAATACGGCCATGTCTCGGCTAGGAAGGTCGTATCAAAGTGCTCCCGTCTCTAGCACCCCAGCAGCCCGAGCTACGAGTGAAAGAGCTAAACTTACATGAAACTTCCGTTGGGTTGCTTTAAAGTCAAGCTTCAGTTTAAGATTCACCCTGTAATAGATGTAAAACATGTGATGGAGCATTACTAACCTGACTCAGATGGTTTGTTTCACCAAACCATCTAGGAAAGCTCCATTGGAAGCCATTTGGAAAAGTATTTCAAAAATACTTGGCAGGTGATTGGATCAATCTGTCTATCACCTACTATCATGGGCCACTTCTGATTGGTTAACAATGACTGGTACATGTGGAGCACAGCACTTCTGATTGGTGTGGATGACTGACACAAAAGAACAACACATTTTTTTTATTTTAAATCGCAGGCTTTGCGATTTCATAATCGCATCATTTCATAATCGCATCATTTCAAATCGCGATTTCGATTTAAAATCGATTAATCGTTCAGCCCTAGACTACAGAAACTTAAAAGTAAGGTTAACAAGAATCTGGGGCACGTTCATGACCACTGGGAGTTTTGTTTCAGTCTGCTGATTTCCACCGAAATGCAAAACTAAGCACAAAAACACAGATATGAATGTGTTATTTCTGTTCCTCTCTGACCAAGAATTACACATTTGGTTTGACACGGTCACAAGGGAATTTTAGTCATCCTCTGTGGTGCGTGTGTGTTTGCAGGTGGCCATTACTCATGAAACACACAAGCCTACGACACACACTTTATCCAGGCACTTTCCCCTAGGTAGGGGGATTAACAGCTAATACCTGCCACACAGTGAACCGGTCGGCTGTTATCTCCATCCCGTGCCTCTCTCTTTCGTAACAAGGACGAGCCACTCACAGAGGAGCTGGCTGTCTGCACAGGAATAGAATTGGGTTTATTAATAGCAAATACAGCACTGGAAAATGACTGCTATTGCCTAGTTTTCTAAACAGAGCAATGACCGTAGAACGTTTTAAAGATAGTGAGGCTGACAAAGGTACACACCATGGTCAGATGCTACCATACAGAAATGTTTTTTGGTGAGTAAAGGTCACAAACCTGCAGGTGACAGTGAATTCAGTCTATGTGATCCTGTGCAAATCAATAGTTCTGCCCCTAGGACACGTGGACATTCATGGAAAATACACACTACAGGTAATAATACAGACAGAAAGAAAGGGATGGGTGCTAAGAATAGAGGAGAGTGAAAGATTTGCAACGTTTTTTCCCCTCCATCCAATCTTCATCTCTCATAGGCCAAGCGAGGGGAACTGAGGCGTACGCACATCCGGGGCTAAAATTAGCTCTGCTGCAGCTGCAGGGCCAGACGTGTTGGGATGGGCCTGTGTTGAAACTGAGCGTGCAAACACACAAACACACACAGGGTTACACTGATTATACAGGGTGAGCCACAACACACAACAGCACAGGTGAATGCCAAAAGCATCCTGCCTCCTTCCTCTCTGCTCCTCACACCGAGGCATACAAATGCTTCCAATGCAAATGTGTCCCACATACAGGATAAACACATGTCCTCCAGAGTGCCCCACACCAACCTCACTCGACAAGCCACTGGCATGTTCTGTATCTCAAGCATTTAGTTTGTGATGTTATCAAGTATGGCATGCAATGGGTTTTGTGTACAACGCCCTATTATCTTCAGACAAGTAACATAATAGCAAGCATTCTGGATGAAATGCAAGTGCTGTGGCTGGAGTGTCTTGGCTTTCTTTACAAAATAAATAACACCATTCTATTGTTGGTGTAGTATTGGTAGTATAAAGTTGAGAGTTGTTTTGGATTTCTGATGTACAATACAAAACATTTGCCAATAATTGTCGATAGATGTCGATAAGATGTCTGGCCGTCGATGAGCGTCCTGTCGCCCTACTTAGATTGGTGTGTCCCGCACCGTTGTGTCTTTTCGGCCGTGCCGACACCTTCCGCACCCGATTCAACTTGTCGAGCTGTCGGCAAAAGGCTGTCGGCAAAATAAATCACTCTGATTGGCTGTTCAGCTTAGCGAATCAGTGCATGAGAAGCGAGGTACGCAAACAAACGATTAAGAAGGCACACACAGACGGCTATTATTTTTCATTTTCATCTATCTGCCCGCACTAAACATGTTTTCGATGGACGAGAGTGAAAATGGAACGCACACGCTATTTGTTGTTTGTATATATTACGCAGTCTGTCTTCCGGTTGCCTCTTTTGAATGACGAATACATACTACCGCTAGGGCTGCTCAATTAATCGTATTTTAATCGCAATTACGGCTTGCAACGATTACGAAAACAACGTAATCGAAATAAAACGATTATTTTTTTATTATTACTTTTTTATTTCAAATTTAAAAAAAAATTGTATTGGTTTTTCAGTTGAATTATACTTAAAGGACACCTATCATGCTATATTTAAATGATATATTGTAGGGCCATACCTATATAAGGTATATTTATACGTTTCTGTTTTCAAAATACCAAACGGATCATGCATTTTAGCCATGCCTCATTTTGCTCTATTTGCTGTTCTCCAGCACTGTTTTTGCACGGGGCTGATTCTGTGAGCTGCAGCTGACGACGCCCCCCTGCAGGAGAGGGGAGCCGTGCTCTGATCAAGTCAAGAGGGGGAGAAAAATAGATCTCCGTCCTCCGTGTTTTATTATATTATTATAGGCCTATAGAGTCGTTATTCATTTGTTTTAAAGCTCAATAAATAACAAAGAAGACCTTTGACCGGCACTTTTCTAATTTTGTCCGGAAGATTTAAACTTTAACGGACATCTTGACCGGCGAAAGAAACTGAAACTGAAACTCTGCCGCACGGTCCCCTCGTTCCTTGGAAGAGGCGGAGAGGTGGGTGTTTGTCATCTGCTGGTGGACTAACCGGAGAGAATTACAGTGCTTGCCTCGACGGGGAGGGATTGCATTGAATTAAAGCAGCAGGAGGAGCAAACGCTTGCATCGGGGAGGGAGAAAAAAAGCCACAGCGGAGAATAAACAGAAGGGTAACCATGGTAACCATGCGCGGGAAGTCTTCTTCGCTGCTTTTGTGGCAGACTACAGCGCCACTTACAGGCCTGGCATATGTACTACAGCGTCTCCAGCGCTTTCGAGCGGCAATGGCCGGCCGTGGCCCAACCCCACATTCCCCTGATAGGTGGAGAGTTGGCCCAATAGCCGTAGCGCCACTTTCCTGACGTCAGGACAGTGTTCAAATCTGGATCAGTTTTTATCAGATCCGTTGCAGCCCCTTTTTTAGAGATTTGGGTATGGAGGAAAATAGAGAGGGTTGTGTTTTCTGACACTTGGTGAGTTCCCTGGAACACCGGGGACACATATTCATGTATAAAAGACGTACAAAAGTGCATTTTGCATGATAGGTCCCCTTTAAAGTTCAGGGTAATCAACTGTTAAAAACATACTGTTCAAAAAAATGTTCTCCAATAAATTGATGTTTTCAAAGTAAATGGATAATCGCTTTTAATAATCGTGATATCAATTATTGACCCAAATAATCGAGATTATGATTTTTGCCATAATCGAGCAGCCCTAACTACCGCCGCCTGCTGGTATGGAGAGTTATTGCCACTCACGCATGCGCTGTTCGTACCTGCTTCTTGGCCGTCGGCTGAAGTCTTTGCGGTGTGTTCCAGTGCGACTGTTGGCCAAGACGTGAGGCGACACAACAGTCGTGTTCCGTCGGGACGTGTTCTTTGGTGTCAGCTTGGTGTGTCTGGGCGTTTATGTATATAAGAAGGAGTAAACATGAGACACACCTTATCGTTATTATGATTTTCGAATATAGCACAACACTTGCTCCTCAAAGTATTCCATAGTGATTAACAAACATTTGTCTCAATGTGTCAACTTAACATCACAAGTTTTACAACTGGGACTTATAGCAGGGACATGGTACTGCTTTGCATTGGTTTGTTCAGGTTTACATATTAAACACAACAGCTATTAGGTAAAAGGGGGTTGCCTTTTATGAAAGCCTGGGCAAGTTCACTGACAGTTCAAACTGCAGACACATGACCACTAATTCCACAGTATTTAGCACGCCTGCTGACATAGTGTGTGGTGTGCGGGGGAGCAGCCGAGTGTTTAACTTTACTCCAGAGAAACATAGGAAAATGCTTTACTGCCAAATAAGCAGCTCGGCAGTCCTTTAACAATAGGCCACCTTGAGCCTTTGTGACATGCCAAGACCACTGAACGGCCCACCGGCCTGAGACCACAGCCTGAGACCACAGCCTGCATGACCAAAGAATCAATGAGGGGGGGGGGGGGCAGAAGAGAGAGGGTGCATTACACTACAACCTCAGATGCTTGGGTGGGGGGCTGAAAAACAGCTGAACATATGGAAAAGGGAGCCAGAGAGCTTGGCCTTTCAATTTCTTCACAACCTAGAGACTCATAATGATTGTTAAATCTAATTGTTTCCTACACTGTGAAAAACAATAATGAGGGATACAATTTGGCACCATCAACTCCACTGCAGCAGTCGCAAAATTAATTTTACAAGCAGAACAATGACAGATTTGCCAAGTTAATAAGCATAAGCCATCAAGCCCATGCCAGAATTTCACTGGCCAAGTATTTTGAGGACCTAGACACTTCAAAAATGTAGTTACGCAAAGCAAAATGTTCCTTTTTCTGAGTATTAACTGTCAATATTTAATCAGTGGAAATCCTTCCCTCATTAATACAGATCAAGCCTCAGCAGACTGGCAGCATTAGCAGCTCGGCCTCAAAAATGGTAAGGGAATACTTTTGTTAACAGGTGCCTCATTCTCCCGTAAACATATCTCACCGCTTGATCCAGCAAAAGCCCCCACTTTCCTTCAACGTCTTTCCCATCATATCACAACAACAAATAACTGGCAATAATTCAAAGGCTCCCTGAGTCAACCGGGCTTTGGCATCTGTTCAACTTCAGACAGGCGCTGAGTCGTGACCGGCAAGCTGAGCGGGAGAGCAGAGAGCCAATCGAAGGGAAGGCCGAGCCCATCAGAAAACAGCAGCTCTGAGGCGCTCATGCCATGTAATCTTGGCTAAAACAAACTGTCCATGTTGCCATAAGTAACTGATGCACAGCTTGGGTTTCCCCACTGACATCCAGTACAACCGGGGGAAAGTTCAGGGGTCTTTTGGTTTCATGAGAAATTGTGTTTCAGGTCAACAGCATGATAGGTATTTTCCTTTCAGTATAAATTGCTATTAGCATATTGTACTCTGTGCAAGGAAGTTGTAACTGTAGGTTGGGATAAGTCAATACAAAGTGACTTTTCAAGATACTTTTTTGGCTTATTCTTTGTAAAAGTCATTGCTAAAATAGAATATAATATCACTGTGCCACAGTAAGAGGCTTCCAAAGAAACAAATCCAAAGTCTTTTTATTCATTTGGCAAAAAAGATTAAGGGTGTTGTTGTTCTTGTTCATCTTAGCAGTCTACAAAGCAGCTGGGTTTGTCCTACATCAACCAAAAATGTCAAACATTCACCAGCTATAGCTTCTCATGTAAGGATTTGCTGCTTTCTATCACTGTAAAGGAAATACTTGGGGTTTGGTCCTGCTGGTTAGAAATCCTGACTTATTATAAAGGTTACTGACAGTCTGCAACATCAGCTGTCAAAACAATCCCATCAACTCTGACAAGAACAGCTATTCTATAGGTACCTGTCAAAAGGTTGACTCCAGGAGGCCAGCTGTTTTTGGCTGTCCAGAAGTGTTTTAATGATCGCATCTACCACATTTTGAAAAAAAAAAATAAACTTCTGTAGACTGATCTGAGCTATCTATTTGTGTTTGTTGACAAAGTATTATCTGGTGTTCAGATTCTGTCTCGTTCCATCTGTGTCTGTCGGAGAGCTAATGCCAACTAGCCAGCTGTCTGCAGGTATTAGGCAAATGTCTTGTCAAGAAACCCAAACAGCAGGAGATGAATAAGAATGTAAATGTTGTTTTCTCTTCTGAAACTGATAAAAAAACGTGATGTCTCTGGTTGATCGTCCATAGCTGGGACTCGGAGACTTTCTGTGGTTATCCATACAGAAAATCAATGTAATCATTTTCAAAATAGAAGAGTGTAACTTAATTGCTATCTTTCTCTGTGAGTTTATTATCTGACAGATTTGGTGAAAATCTTCATTTACAAAGTGAAATATTTGCTTTGTCCAATACAGAATGGTGGATTAAAGGTTGACCACTTGATTTGCTAGAACAACATTGTATTCATACATTAAACGGAAGGTCATAAATCCACCGGTCATAATGTAAAACAGAACAATGTGAAAGCCTTTTACCACTTCAATGGGAACCAGCCATTTCCACATAAAGATAATACAGTTGATCTTAACCTATCAAAACATTCACACACATACAGCACAACAGGCTAAAGGTGTATTTAATGTGAGGATGTAGTTCAGAGAATGAAAACAGAGTTCATCAAGTCATCAGCTTAATGTACAAACTAATACAATTGTAAGTATTTTTCACTATTTCTACTTTATAATCCAATAATTGAGAAAATAACCCAGCAGTTTAGATTGATATTTAAATATTGTTCATTGCAGGCCTCCTGATGTGCATAGTATTTTGCAGACTGTCCCCCAGGTAATCCCTTCATTAGCTTGGGCAATATAACCTATGATACCCAAACCTTGTTGCAATCAGTTTTGAAAGCATTGATTCATTTACAAACAAGAGAGTACACACATTATGCTGCTCCTCCTCTTTTGAGCCCCCAGAGGAACAGTATGAACTCATGTTTGGCTGACAGAGAGGAGTCTCTGAGCAGGGGGGAGCCGAGGGGGGGACACACACTGTACATCATGGAGACAGCCGACACACAGACAGACCTCATACCTGGCAGTGCGGTGAGTCAGCAGCCCCACCGCTCTGTCTGCATGCCAAGATATCCAGCTGATTCTCAACACTGTCTGCACGCAACACAACTGGAATTACTTCACTGCTGACTGAAGTGTATTAAGAACCCATGGATGCTGAATGACAACAAACAAAAGGAAAATACCACAATCACTTTAAGCAATGCCCGATGTCCAAGCTCTCAGGGGGAGAAGGTTTCAGGTTTTCTTGGCCTCCGGGGGGACATCAACAAACCTGACAGATTTTCTCTGCAGGAAGAAAAGGTCCTCTGATCCTCTGGCTCTGTGGGAGCATGTACAGTGGAAAATAGTCCCCATTGCTAATCCATGGCAGGCTAATTACAGCTTTGATCCCCTAGGCGTGTGCATCGCCATAGGTGGGAGGGAGGAGACACATTCTGAGGCTCAATACACTTACGGTAACAACTGTTTTGATTAAGAGCTGTCCAAAAAAACGCTTACTTCTCCAGCAGACATGTGGGCACTTTAGACAATATTGTGCATTAT
Source organism: Trematomus bernacchii (assembly GCF_902827165.1). Taxonomy (NCBI): domain Eukaryota; kingdom Metazoa; phylum Chordata; class Actinopteri; order Perciformes; family Nototheniidae; genus Trematomus; species Trematomus bernacchii. Next base: position 17,492,427 of record NW_022987648.1, on the reverse strand, counting down.
TCGTCAACGTCACTTAAAGAGTTATTCTCAGCTTCTAGTGAATCCCCTTTCAAACCCCTAGGCAACTGTAAGACACGTAGTAAAAAGCACATGACTCCGTAACTACGGTGTACAGCTCGATGAGTGATTAAACACACTCCACAATATGAGTGAATAATTTACAGTTTGTTACAGTGAGCAACAGACGGAACTCATCTCCTGGAGATGGAGACACAGATTAAGTGGGTAAATGGAGTTTCTGTCTTAAATAGGTCACAGCTCTGATGATAGCTTAGTCCCAAAACACACATGGTGGCAAAGATAGAGCAAAGAGGGAGGAGAGAGGATGATGATGATAATGATGATGATGAATGAGGGGGAGCTGCAGATGCCATGGAATGTACTGGATCTTCAGTTCTGCATCCTTGTCCATGATGATGCAATTGTTTGAGGGTTTTTACTTTTGATGACCCATATCACTCCTAAGCTGTTAATTTAATGTAAAAACAGCAGTGTGCCAACAGTGAAAGATCAACAAGGAAAGCACTTGGCAGAAATAAAAGTGGCTTAGTGGAGCAGAGAGGAATGAATAAGTGATGTTGATGTTGTGAGGAGTGTTGGTTGCTGCTAACTTTTAGCTTTAGTGGGCTGATACAAAACATAATTCTGTACAAGCAGAGTTTACACACCCTGTCTTCAGACAAGTGCTGTATGTATACGTAGTTGCCCAGGTTAAATGTTTCTGGGAGGGAAGTTTAAGCACCATCAAACTCCTGTTCTGATGCTCCTGAACTGCCCCTTCAATTCAATAGGCATGTGTTGGTCATTTTAATCACACGGGGCTGATGCAAACCCACATACATAATGATGGAAAAATGACTTGCATACCAACTCCTTTTAACACAACTATTAACCGTTCAATTACTCCATATGAAATGCACTAGAAGAAAGTAACAGTTGCTTTTATCAAAGAAAAAGTTGTCCATACAACTTCAAGGGTGAAAATGTAAGACTTCCGTCTCTAATTTCAAAATAAAACTATTTTTGAGTAAACAACCTGCTTCTAGTTTGAGTTAAACTTCAAGAGCAACCGTGGAGATGTGTGTATACATTTTCAGAACGAAAAAGGGCAGTGGTATTGTACCTGTTGTTTTGACATTGTAGCTAGCTAATGTGTTCTGGTTGTTTCTACAGAGCCCGTTAGCTCTGAAGTAAACGGCTACCTAGCTAGCGTCCGTTACAACACTGCCACGACAGCCTGAACCTGCACGTCAACGCTAGCTACCTTAGCACGGATGGCATGCCGCTAGCGTGCCTGCTCGAGTCAGCAGCTGGTGGACATCCCCATCCTCATTTTCACCAGTCGTGACCAGGCCGAAACAGCAGACTGCTGGCTCCAATACTAAAGTATCCGCTCCGTGGTTCCTAGCTAAACACAGGTGACACTTGTCGGAACCGTGCAGCCCGCTAGCGCTGCAGTCCCCTTGGTTTACCGTACATCCACACCAACAGAGCTGATGCTGTTCCAAGTCACCAGCAGCCCTGCGACTACCTGAAAAATACTGAACCTTTAACCAGATATCAGGCAAATAAACACTCACCCGTACTGAAGCTGCTAATGGCAATGTCACGCGGTGACTGTATCGGGGAAGTAGGGTTGGTGTTTTCCCAGAGCGGTCACCCAGGTCGAGTATCTTTCCTCCAAATGTTCCCTCTCTCAGCGAGCTACACCTCCGTATGATCTCTCCACACTGCAATGGTGCTGAAGCACCGCGCCACTCGATTGGCCAGAATGAGCGGAACTTGGTAAGCAGAAAGCTCAGCGACCTGCAGGGGGAGCAGACGTGATGCATTCAAAGCTGTCGGAAAACCCAAGACATAGTTTGAGCGCACTTTTGCATTAACCTACTGAAGACCGACAAACCGATTTTACTGCATATTTTCCGCCTGTGTGAATTGGCTTCAGTACAATATATCTCTAATGCAGATTAATGAAACAAACGAACCTGCCAAAAATATAGGCCACATTCAAAATAAGACAATATTGAACAACTGATGTGAAGAAAACAAAGGTCCTAGTAATCTAATTTACATAATATTGTACATTATCAATCACTCATGTTCCCCTCTCCTGCAACTAATTAACATAATTTGATTACAAAGGCCATTGTGATTGGTTAAGACTAAAACGGTCTAAACACATTGACTTTAACTGGATTTTGGTCGACTGCTTGTGCCTTTAAATTTCTGTTGTAGGCTACTATCAAAGCGCTGCTGCCTTTTTTGCTTTCACTTTCACCTCGGATCTCTTAATCTTTTGTGCAGTTTTATAAAGAATTAGCACAAGTATTATTGGCAAACTTATTTTTTGTGTGATCAAGAGTGCAGAGCAATCGATATTTTTAGTAACTCGGCGTTCACGATTCAAGGAATTTGTGTTCAGCCTACACAGAATAGAGGTACTTTCCCAGAAGCGATACTTTAGTAGTGCGTCATATTTCCTTTGCGAAATCACACGCGGAATAGTGTACTTCTTACTTTAGTTTATTTCTCGTTGCACGCTGTAAGGTAGGTTGTTTCAATTATCATTTCCGTTGTTATATTTAATTACAAAAACTCGCTCGGTTGGCAACCCGCTATCTGTTGATCAGTGTGTCACCAGCTGTAATTTGTCTTTTAGCAGAGTTCATGGCTTTCTCGGACCATATTCAGCTTCAGGCTATTAACCAGACAGCGGAGGCGCTCAGCAGCTGTGAGCGTAGGAGGCTGTTTTACCTGTGTGATGTCCTGGACACGGACAATAGTGTGGCTTGTATGAAGGAGATGCTGAAATCTAAAGTGATGTCCAATGAGAGGGGTTTCCTGTTGGTCCTGGCGCTGATGTGGCAATTGAGACGTTTTGATATCCTGAGGAATGTGTATAAAACCAGCAAGGAGGAGGTGGAGGTGTCTTTGAAACATGTGCAGGTCCTGCCAAAATTCAGGTAAGATGTGTTGTAAGCATAAGAGGTCTTACATATTTTAACAATCCAATGTTTATGCATGCTTCTAAATTAATACTGTATTAAGCTATCTCTGGCTCTTTTGAATATATCACTTTATTTTTTGTATAATTATTTTAAATTGTATTCTATTTTATTTCTATGTTTAACCTTGTGTGAATCCTATTTTTCACTCTGACCCTGTTGCTGCTATAAACACCTGCATTTCCCCACAGGAATCTTATCTTATCTTATCTTTACTTGATGTAACGCATGTACATTTGCCCTCTGTGGGACGAAGGTATTCTGATTCTGATTCTGATAACCCAAGGTGTGCTACCTAAAGTAATCATGGTTTCCTTTACTGCAGAGTATTGATGGCTAATATTAATGAGGACATGGCCGCTGAAGATCTGTCCAATGTGAAATTCTTGTTAAGCAGCACGATACCCCGTGAGAACATGGAAAAAGCAACGGTAAAAAAAATTAAGTGACCTTTTTTTGTTTTCAGTTTCTGAATTACCCATGCGTGTGGGTGTAAGAGGGGAGTTTGGTGTGCTTTCAAGTGACCCAAAAACATCAGCTGCATACCAAAGCAGTTTTAACTTTCTCTTCTCTCTCCCTTCTGAGACAGAGTTTCCTGGACGTGATCATTGAACTTGAGAAGCTGGATATAGTTTCACCAGAAAGAGTTGACTCTGTAGAGAAATGTTTAAGAGACATTGGCAGGGTCGACCTTGCCAAAAAAGTGTCTGCATACAAGATGTCAGGTGACTATCTTACTGTCTGACTTTTCATGAAATGGGAACTGAAAATTATTGGTGTGTGTGTGTGTATATCTGGTACCACTGAAATGGTCCATGATGCCTATATCAATGGAAAAGGAACTATTCTTAAAGTATACTTCAATGAACCACAAAAAAAGGAAGTAAAACAGACGTGTTGCACAGAAACATAACGGAAACGTGAAGCCTATTCAACCTATTCCTTTTTTTTCTCAGCGTAACTGCTGTACTTAGCGAATACAGAATTGTATTTCATCATGTTCCAACAAAAAGCAGTCTTTACCCCAAGATTGTGATATAATGTATAGTATAAAACAAAGTGCATTTAGTTTCTGTTTCATTGAACTCTCATAACTGACATAGCCGAGCTCATTAATTAACACCAGCATTACGACAAGTTCACAGACGTACTTTTAAGATACTTAAGTTTGACACCCAGATCCCTTTTCTTTTAGGCAGATTGAATTTTAAATCATTTTCAGTTCTACACTCTATTAAACAAACCCCATGTCATACGTTTTCATTTAACAGTAGATTCCTATCGAAGGAGAACGTTAAACTTTATGACTGTATTCACTTGTATTTCAATCCATGTTCCCTTTTCGCAGTTGTGACAACTGAGGGAAACTCCTATCAGCAGCCACAGCAAAGGCCCAGAGCACCTGTAAGTAGTGTACAAAAGTTATTCAACATTTACATTTGTATCTTTTATAAAACTAATACTTTGGATTTTTTTTCTCTTCAGTATCGATTCCCTGCTCCAATTAGTTCTGTGCAGCAAACAAGACCACGAGAGTCCCTCCACATTGGTAAGACATGCATGTTATCAATCAGAGCAACTTCCAAATAAATGTTTTTAGCAGAGATACAATAAGTGAAAAATACCCATTTTAAAGCTACAGTATGGAACACACATGTGGGGCTCTAATCACAGTAGAAGAAACTGGAAAGTCCCAGGTCGGTCATCATATTTCACTTTGATATTAAAAATACCATATTACTCTTTGTCATCAGCCTCAGGAAGCATACCAGTGCCCGTATACAGAGAGCAGAACAGCCAGGTAAGATATTTCCTCACTATTGATGCAGTTTTCCCCTATATGTGTTTAATTAGTAAAGTGCATTTGTAAAACATGTTTGCTTGCTCCTTTGCATTCTAGGGTCATCTGGATTTGTACAAATTCAACACAAATCCCAGAGGACTTTGTGTTATCATAGACTGCGTGGGTAATGACGGAGGTGAGAAACAAAAACCTTTATACCTACAGTGCTGGAATAAATATTCAGATCCATTACTTAAAGGGGACCTATCATGCAAAATGCACTTTTGTATGTCTTTTATACATGAATATGTGTCCCCGGTGTTCCAGGGAACTCACCAAGTGTCAGAAAACACAACCCTCTCTATTTTCCTCCATACCCAAATCTCTAAAAAAGGGGCTGCAACGGATCTGATAAAAAACTGATCCAGATTTGAACACTGTCCTGACGTCAGGACAGTGGCGCTACGGCTATTGGGCCAACTTCACCAATCAGGAGGAGACAGCCACGGCCATTGCCGTTCGAAAGCGCTGGAGACGATGTAGTACATATGCCAGGCCTGTAGATGGTGCTGTTCTCACAGAATCAGCCCTTGCAAAAACAGAGCTAGAAATTGTCAAATTGAGCAAAATGAGGCATGGCTAAAATGCATGATCTGTTTGGTATTTTGAAAAGTATAAATATGCCTTATATAGGTATGGTCCTACACTATATTATTCAAATATAGCATGATGGGTCCACTTTAAGTACAGGTGGCACTATTTTTTTTAAACATTTGATTAAGTGAAAGGCCTTAAAATCCTACTTGAGTAAAGCTACCAAAGTAGTGCCACCTAAATGTACCGAAAGTGTCAAAGTAAGGCAAGCCAAGGCAAGTTTATGTATATAGCACCTTTCAAGACAAGGCAATTAAAGTGCTTTACAAAAAATAAATACATTAAGAGCATCCATGCATCAATGTGTAAGCAGCATTAAAATGCTGTAGCTGGTTGAGGTGGAGCTAGTGTTCAGTCCAGTGGTCTCCAACCAAGGGGTAGGCCCCTTCCAAAAGGCCCACATGATAAAGCTAAGGGGTCATGCAATGATTAATGGGAGAGGAAAGAAGATAAACTGTTCTGCTACACACATTTGTTTTTAGTTTTGACTTTTTGTCTGTATTTTTTTTTAATTAAATATTTGATAATTTTACTGTATCTCTGTTTGCTTAGTTATTGGCATAAAAAATACTTAAATGAAGCCATGTGAGAGGTTTGAGTGTCGTCTCATGCAATAGTAAACTGAATATCTTCTGTTAAAATATCATCGATTCTAATGGCATTATTTCATTGATCTTTTCAGTGACTTATTAGGTTAAATTCTGCTTTCACCTTTCCAGACATGTTGGAACAGACATTTAGGGCTCTTCACTTCAAAGTGTCCCTCTACAAATGGCTGAGTGTGGCTGACACGCTTACTGCTCTCAGAGGGATACTCAGACTGGGAGAGAACTTCGAAGGCGATGGCTTTGTGTGCTGCATCATCAGCCGTGGTACTTCGAACAATCTCATGGGTACAGACACATACGGCACAGGTCTACTTCTGGAGAATGTCAGACATCTTTTCACTGCTGATTCGTGTCCCATGCTGGCTGGCAAGCCCAAACTCTTCTTCATCCAGAGGTACAGCGTCCCAGAGTTTGTGCCACTTGCCAGGATGCAGCACCGAGATGAGGATCTGGAGACGGATGGGCATGATCGGCCAGCCAGATGTGAAATCATCCCGACAGGTGCAGATGTGTTCTGGAGTCACTGCTGGACGGACGAGTCTGAACTGGAGCAAGGACAACATCGCTCCATTTACCTGAAGGCTCTGACAGACGCCTTACACAAAGCTCAAAGCAGGTAAAACACTTAACATTAAATTCAGCTGCTGCTCAGATAGGTTTCATATAATAGACTCAACATGTGTTTTTGTTTTGATAGGAAAACACATCTGGTTGATGTTCATACCGAGGTGAATGGCGCCATCTTTGAACATAACTCAAGGAATCCTGGAGCAAACTACCACATCGATCTAAATTATACTTTAAGGAAAGATCTTTACTTACAATAGATGATGCATCATGCTCACTTTCACTAAACACTAAACACTGTCTGCCACAAGTAGATATAGCATATTCCTTGCCAGGGAAGAACCTTATTTGTATTACTTTTGACTGTGTATAGAGTGACACCTACTGGTTGTAGGAAGTAGTTTGTTTTTCTATTTAATTTATTTTTAAATAGTTTTTAGATTTATATATTTTATTCATAAAAGACATGCTAATGTACGTACTCACAAGACATATTTATATGTTTTATTAGTGTATATGTAATCATATTTAACTTATTTAGTTTTCTTGAAGCAGCTAAAACCAAATTGTAATTTCTTATCATATTATATTATCGTTACTTTTTTAAGCCTCCGGAGTAATGTGAAAATACAGTCTATAGTTAAATGAAGTTAACGCTATCTATCTATTTTTGCTTCATGCATTCCTTTTCTAGGTTAACTCTATGGGCTACTCACAACATTTCCTATTCTAGTGTACTTTTAATGAAGAGAGTACATAAACAAAAAAATATAGATTGAAACTATTTGTACCTTTAATAGTGTATCTCAGTTAAATGCATTACCTTCAATTTGTTTTTACATGTAAGATTTAGCTTATTTGTCACCAAAGCATCTACATAAGGTCTGGATTTATTTTATACCAATGTTTAAGTTTGCAACAATATTATTAAAAAATATAATACAAAAAAACGTTGTCTTGATAAATCTTTATTACTTCTTGACTTATAGGTGTCAACCCTTACCCAGACCCCAAACAAAACTTTTAAATTGAAATCTTTCCCTTTCCAACATGTAACGACCTACAGTAATCACAACATTAATATTAAATGTATTTGGTAGTTTGTTTAATTCAAAAGTGACATTACAGATGATTTTAATAACTGATTTTATGTCAAAGACTTTGATATCGCCACTTTAAAATATATTTGATGTAAATAATCAGTAAATGTCTCTTTTTGAACACTTAAGCTGACATTGATTTTTCAGTTAATGCACTTGACTTGCACTAATATCACTAAGGACTTCCACCTTTTAAAATCCTTATAGGGTTCTTGCTGAGAATGATATACTGTTCAGAAAAGTTTGCCTATTTCTATTTTTAAATACATGATCTATGTATAGAGATAGAAACATGGACTTTTGAGTAGGCCTACTATGTTGTGTACCATGTGGCTAAACTGCTTTTATAAATGTATTTTTATTATCACAAATACTGACATAAAGTACCATTATTTGTCTATTACAAAAAGCAATGTTTAAAAAATCTAGTTCCATTGTTGTTACAACCTGCTACTGAGGATAGTCGTCTCAAAATGAAACCTATTGTGTATGTGAAGTAAAGTGCTTAACAATGATATGATTAAGCAATTGTATTGATAGTTTGTCTGCATGTATATACAGTAGCCTATAAACATAGCATATGTCATAAAACAATATAATGTATTCAACCTTAACATTCTTGTGTGAATGATCAAATGCAAAAAACACCTGAAATGTTCAATAGAACATTATTCGGTGCCACGCAGCACTGTGCTTGTGTCAGCAGGAGGCAGGCACGTTGTTTGAAGAACATCAGGAAACAAACAGAGGAGCAGGGCTCGTGAACGCGCACGGTCGGGGCTGCTGTTAATGGCGACTGCGCCGTGGGAAGCAAGCGAGGAGTTGAATGAGTTCCCTCCACAGTTGACGTGAAGCAGCCGCGGACAGTCAGACAGGACACCGCCGGTGCCGAGGGACAGACAGCAGGCACAGAGACACTGGCAGGACCCCGTGGTAGCACACTACATGGAAACACACAGCCAGGTGTGTCTGCTAGCCTCACCGCTAGCCGTGTCATGACGGCTGGAGAGATTTCTCACACATCTGTACGACGTTGCAGTGAGACGAGCACCAACACCCTGTTTACCCTCCTTCGCTGAAACCAAGTGAGGAGGGGTTGTTGGTTTTATTTTATTTTTTATTTCTGGTTGTCCTACTCACCGGCGACTGTGGACATATCTGTGTTTCTTACCATGGCTGAGAGAACCTCCTCCGGGTTGCTAACGATGATGTTGGAGCCCACGCCGGCTGTCGCTATGACCCTACCCGCGGAGGTCCGGGAGAAGCTGGCGGAGCTGGAGCTGGAGCTCTCTGAAGGTAAGTTGACAACATTGACACAAACTACCGCACCGTGAGACCGAAACATGTTGTTTTTCACCTTGAAAGGGGGGCTTTAAACATTCTCCATGCACATGACAGCGCTCATAACCACCGCCCTTTATCTTGGCTTTGTGGCTCATGTTTGAATGCATGCCAGCATCACAGAAGCCCCTCAGCTACTCCCACTCTCCCTCAGGCTGAAACTGAACTTCTGCTGTAGTTTTCTCCTCATGACTATTAACCAATGCAGCACATGGGGTTGCTAAATTAAACTAAACTGGTGCTAGGTTCATCTGTTTAGTTTCACCTCTTGTGACATTTTAGATATCCAAATACCATGCTGGAGCAGATGGCTATCTGCCTCAATGTTAACAGCTGAGCTGACACACCCATGCAGCTGCTATGTGATATTATGTTCTTGACATAAGCATAATCTAGGATTTGCCCTGAACATGTTTTATGGAAAAGGAAAGTTAAGAACTAATAACATGCACATTATCTGACCAGAGATCAGCTTTATAAAAGTGTCTTTCTCTGAAACAGTTCAAACTGACCTTCCATTTCTTATACCATAGGCTTCAGGTTTTAATTTGAACCATTATTAGGAACCTTACGTTTTTTCCATGAATGTAGCCTATACTTGTTTGTGTATCCATGTATAGTGCTCATGTGTCCAGGTTCATTCTTGCTTGTGCCTGTTGTTACCTTCCACGTGTGATTTCATAAACACAAGTACCAAGAAAAAGACAAGCTTTTGAACATTGAGATCTCTAGATCTTGCATCTATTACAATTTATTTAGGTCCTACCAAACATTAGCCCTTGAGTTTGGTTGTGAAACTGTCTAAAACCTTTTGGGTTTTAAATTCAACCATAAGTGTTTCATCTGATTCCATGTGTTTTCCTTTTTTTGTTAGTCAGTTTCTCTCTATAAAATCCAAAGCCAACCAAAAGGATGCATCTATTCTTAACAAACTGTACAGTACTGAATATGGTTATACTTTCTATACTTAGTATATAAAACAGACCTGTTCTTAAATAAATATCATGTGTACCTGTTTAAAGATAAACAGAAAGATCATAGCGTGTGCCTGTACAAAGTCCTGAAAGAAATGTCACCTGATATGATTTATTACGCTACCTAATCTATTTCCTTGATATTTGTCCTAAAGAACAAATGTCACCGTCACTAATGAAACAAATGATTTCCCATATTTGTACCACCTGTCAAGTAAAATCTGAAGAATTTGACTGAAACTCTTTTGTTGGGTCATATTTGGTGCTAGAAGGACCATAAGTCAAATTGTAGTGACTCAGCACTACACAGAGTAGATGAAGCTAGGCTCGTCCTCCCGCTGTCTTGAAATCTTTTAGAGTTTCAGTACCCTGTACAGGAGTGTTTTCATAAAGCTCCCCTATTCTTTTCAGTTTAGTAAGTAATAATAATAATAATACATGTAATTTATATAGTGCTTTTCCTGGTGTTCAAAGCGCCTGTGAGACCCATTGTTTAACGGCAGCCTTTTTTTAGCCGTTATAACATAGTCGAATTAGCTAAGCTGTAGTAAGTCATACTTATTATTAATGACCTACATTGAATCTAATTAGATTTGAGATTTGACCCTGGGGCGTGACCCATAACTCTGGAGAAAATGTTCACTCCACAAGCTAATAAGTGTAGTCTTAGAACTTGAAATAATAGAAAACACATTGATACATTCTGCATTGAGCATGTCTTTCTCTGTGTGAGCTGTGTGCAGAGGCACCACAGGGGTTAGGAATAGGCACACTTTGATAAGCACATTAACTCCCACCGAAGCCCCTAATGGGAGAGACATGTTTTCAGGAGCGGTTACCAAATGAATCTATATCTGTCCAGTTTCCTCTTCCTGCTCTCTACATGTCACATCCTGCCGTGTTGGAGCTCTGATAGCAGTATCTCCCTGACTCTGTTGCCTTCTGTTTCTCTTTCAGGCTTTTCTTTCACTGACACACTCTGTTTTCTCTCCTTTTCACTGCCTTCCATGACTCCTCACCTCCATATTTCCTCTGATCAAAGAGTAAATGTCTTTCTCTTTTTTCACTCTCAAATCTTTTTTCTTTACACCGCCGTGAACTATTCACCTTGCCCTTCGGTTGCATCCCTGTTACATCCTGTCTCGGGAAAGAATAGACGGCTTGTTTTATTGGAAGGAGATGAGAGCCTGAGAAACCTGCAGGTTTTCTATCCTTCTCAATGAGCAAGGCTCATAGCGATTTAGAGTCAAGCGTGGTGTGTCACACTAAGAGACGCATCCCGGCTTGCCTGTGCCAGTGTGTGTGTGTGTGCACTGTTTTATTCATGAAGTTGAATAGATGTGCCATGTATGTTTTCTTAAGCTAGCAGCAGCAGCCTTTGGAATAACATGACACAATCCAGCAGCTCAGCTAGATGATATTCCACTGTCAGCAGTTTAGGCCTGCTGATGTGGGAAATAAACAATACGCTCACTCTTATTTGGGTCATAATAGATGGTGTTTTCTTTAAGATCCTTTAATTTTCCGTTTATCTTGCTCTGTTTTTATTTCTCAGTGAACACGTGTCCTAAATGTTTACATTATTTCACTCGGGTGTGTTGATGTAGTCCTCGGGTGTGTTGATGTAGTTAAGATTTCTTTTTTTGTCAATTTGGGTGAGCATTTCTAGTTTTGGTTTACAACGTCACTAAATGCTGCTCTTTTAATTCAATGTAGTTCTAGGTAAGTACTTAACTCCGTAGAATTGGGGTCTCCCTCTTTTAGCCTTTCTTTGTAATCTGGATACCTTCGCTGAGTTAAACCTTGAATAACTAAGTGTGAAAAAAGGGGTAAACAGACTTAAAGTAATGCATTTCTCCATAACAACACCCTTTTGCATAACTTGTTAAAACTAGAGAATGCAATTCCTGAAGAAATTGCTAGTGGGAATGCTTTATGCTGAAAAGCTGACGCTAAACTGCTATGCCGAAATGTAATGTGAAAGAAGAAAGTGAATAATTTAGATTTAAATGATACATGAACACTGGGGGCTTGAATGTGTGATGAGAGAAGAAAAGAAAGTAAAAGGCTTGGAAAAGCAGCAGAATATTTGAACTGCAAACTTTTGAACTAACTTGATGGCGAATGATCTGTTGCCATGCCAACGGCATTTGATGACATCCCATAATACGCTTAGATGTGTTGATGGCTGCATCGTTACCAAACCTGTGAAGTTTTGGGCCGTTTGGAGCATTTTCACTGAAGTTATGAGAACCGTGTTTCATGGCGAGCCTTGTGTTACCATGGCAACTGCATTTGAAGAAATCTCAAAACTGTCCCGTAGATGTGTTCACGGCTGGACTGTTAGCACACATGTGAAGTTTGAGCACTTTTTGAACATTTTCATAGGAGTTATAGCGACATCGTCTTTTATGGCGAGGGATGCGTTTCCATGGAAACGGCATATGGTGAGATCTCAGATTTGGCGTAGAGCTGTTGAGGCATGGACCGGTGATATACAAGTGAAGATTGGGGGACGATTGGACCGTGTCGATTGGACTTACAGCGACATCGTGTTTCATGGCGAGTTGTCTGTCGCCATGGCAACGGCATTTGATGACAACCCATAATACGCTTAGATGCGTTGATGGCTGCATCGTTACCAAACCTGTGAAGTTTTGGGCTGTTTGGAGTATTTTCACTGAAGTTATGATAAAACCGTGTTTCAAGGCGAGCATTGTGTTGCCATGGCAACGGCATTTGAAGAAATCTCAAAACTGTCCCGTAGATGTCTTCACGGCTGGACTGTTAGCACACATGTGAAGTTTGAGCACTTTTTGAACATTTTCATAGGAGTTATACATTACATTAGGAGGTTACATTACTCTCTCTCTTCTCTTGATCGCCCTCTCTCTTCTCTTGATCGCCCTCTTGATCTTCGGCATATGATGATGACACCCCATAATTGACGTAGAGCTGTTGAGGGCAGGACCATTAACCTTTATCTGAAGTCTGCTGCTCTGAGCATGTCAGTTGGAGTGATGACATCATCGTGTTCCATTCGGTTCCATTACACAGGTGTTTATAGTTGAGCTAACGAGCTCTGCAGAGATCATAGGTTTCCATTGTTCTGAATGAGAGATAAACCTCTTACATGTGAACGTTTTGTGGAAGAACCGTAACAGATATCTGTGAAATTTCAAAACGTGAAGCATGTCAAGGAAGTTGAGTATCTGAAGTGTAATTTTTGTGTACTTTCGGGTTAATAATGTGGCCTTTTTGGCAGTTTAACTAAAGGTGTGCGGGTGCTGCTGTGAGGAAATATCAGCCTGAAATTACAATGGGCTTTAATGGAGACATGTTGAAAGTTGTTGTCACTTCATGCCCTCAAGAGGCATTTTGTTTAATTATTTTGCTTAATTATTTGTCATTTTTCAAGCTACGAGATGTTTTCCTACGTTTGTCATGAAAAATGATGTCTCAGGAATGTAGGGTTTGGGAATTATGGCAGTTTTTAAAAAAAATATGAAGGCAAATTTCAAGATTTCCTACACTCTAACTGTGACATCACGCACTCTGCCTTAACGAGCTGCACAATGTTAAAGTTAAAATGTAAAAAATGTGATATATTATGGGATGTATCTCTGGAATTATGAAAGTTATGAATGATAAAAGTAATGGCCTGCGATTCCCGACCGAGCTGAACGTTTTGATGTTTGAACGGAGTTTCTGCGATGTTGAATGTGGGAGGAGAAGAGGGCCAAAATAAGTCGGTGGAATAATAAACTTTTTGTCCGTAGCATAACATATAGTTGGAATGCTGTATCAGCATTCCCACTAAATAATGGTTTGCCATTATTGGAAATATGTTTGCTTGCTTTCTTCTTTTAACAGTTTGTTTTTTGTGAGGATTAAACAAACACAATATAACATATTAATTAGTGATATTAAGGACTGGAACATGTTGAGGTATTTGTTTGGAGCTAGGCTAGCTGTTTCTATATGTTTATTGTCTTTGTGCTATAAGCTTAGCTATCTAACAGATGGCTGCAGTAACATATTTACTCTCCTGGGTGCAATAAGTCTGAATCATATCAATCTTCTATGTGTAAATTGTGTTTTTTAAGGGCCTTGCATCAGTGCAGTTATCCAGCTAGCTTGGTAAGTCTGCTTTGTAAGACAGGTTAGGGTGGCTTTGTCTCAGGAGGAATAGCTGTGTCCTTGCATGGCAGCTCCTCCACCATCAGTGTTTGAATGTGTGTGTGTGTGGGAGAATGAGGAGCTAGCCCTTTGTCTGGTACGGTAGAAAAGCGTTCGGTAAAGGAGCAATCCATTTATCATTTGGCTCTTCCCAAAATCCTGTTATACTGGAATCGTACAAAACTCTGAACACCATGGTTCTTGGAGAGGGTATTTTTCAGCCGACCTGGATGCAGATGAACGGTCAAAAGATTGGGCGTAAAGGAGGGCAAGAAGATAGATGATCCCCATTATCTCCTGCAGCGAGTAAGGAGGGAGAGACGTGTCTGCTGAGTAATTCATAGACTCACTCTATCATTTCCTGGTTTCCTTTCCTCCTCCTTTGTTTACTCTCTAAACCCTCTGATTACCGAGTCATTTTGAGTCCAGCGCTGGCATTTGCTGTGAAACTGCCAAACCCCTGGTTGGTCATTGCGCCTGTTCTGCCTGCTCCCGTTCAGCAAACATTTACAAAAAGAGCAGGGCAGGTTTCTGCTAATGTTAGTGGTGCTTGGCTTGTTTACAGTTGTTTGTATTCTTAGAGAAAATGGTTTGTTAGTGGTTTGAAAGAAGATCCACCCAGCTGCATAAATGTAGCTACTATGCTTTGCAAATCTTTTGCGAATGCATGAGGAAAAAAACTCAGATTATCTAGTCAGGTTAATAATAGACCCAGTTTGTATTGGTTCTTACTCCATCTACTGTATATCCTAGTATCTGTTACTGCGTTGACCCAATTTCCAGATAAGGATAATTGTAGGTGGCACCTTATCTTATCACAAAGATAACGTAGAACTTCACTACCTGTACTCCAGGTAAAGTGGTGACAGTGCTATCAAGTGGTTACTGTAGTAATGAGATGAGGATTAAACGTACACTTCATGCATGTCAACCAGTAGCTCCAAATCAAGTTCAAATGGACCTTAAAGTAGGGCCCGACAGTTAAGGGTTATACATCTCGTTCTCAACTGATTCTGCAGGATTTGTATAAACAGGGAAATCCTTTTCATAAAAAAAAAAAAGTTATCTTAAATCCTCCCTTAACTGTAATAACAAGACTGCAGTACAACATGTGATTAACTGAGTAAAGGCGGAGAGGAGATACACACAAACATATTCACTGTGTGTGTGTGAGAGAGAGAGGAAATGAAAACCAAACCAGAAAAATTATAATAAGTATGTTGCTGCAATATTTCAATTTAACATATACATGATGGTTGGTATGCGTTTGTCATTGGTTGTAGTTTTCAGTGGTTCCACAATTATGACCTGAGGCTGTGAGCTTCGCCCAGTTTCCTGCTGATCTTTTTTGCATAGCAAGTTAGCCTTACTGCTACAGTCCCTTCAGATTATATCCATTGCATCACTGTTACTATTGTGTAACTCATACCACAAGAACTGAAACAAACTTCCATATCAATTTCATTTCTACGACCATGACATAATTGTATAGCTCATATCTCCAGAGTGTGTGCTTTAATGGCATACTTTTCCAATGTCCTTAGGCAAGTGTTATATAGGCCTGTTATACAATCACATCTGAATCAAGGTCAAAGGTCAGTACAAGGTGGGGTTAGTGGATAAGTCTGATTCATAAGTTGGAAAGTACGAGTGTACAGGAAACCCCCTTCAGTTGGACTCCAGCGTTTGTTAGGGAAAGACCACTCAGAGAACAATCTTGGTCCTGACTCATTCCTCTCTGTGGTCTCCTACTCCCACCACCAACTCATAAAGAAAGAACTTCCATTGGGCTCACCCATAGTGAGTTCAGCCTATTGTTATACAAACTCAAACATTTAATGAATGTATAATCACATTCTTCATTAAGAGCTTTGAGAACATGTAGGATTTAGGGCGATTACTGAAAGGTCTCTGTACATAGCTGCTGGTTAGCTCTGTAATAGGATCCAAGAGAGAAGAATGTTGAGCCTCGGAGCGAGCGGGAGAGCAGGCTGCTGTAAAGTCCAGTTGGGAGATAAAGAGGCAGCTATGGCGTGCCCCTGCCACAGCGGAGGATAGAACGTGGAGGGTCATACATATTTCAAGGGTGTGCCTCAGAGCGCAGCTTCAGATTCTTGTGCTGCTCTCATATGCTTCTGCCTGTATATGAGAGTCTGTGGCACGATTTTTCGCTCGTGGTGGATTGTTAATGTGCTCCTTACAAACCCGATGTATGTTTAATTTGAGCCCAACAATGATCCACAACACTGGTTATTGTCTTTGCAGTTCCACTACATTGTGCAGCTCTCTACTGTACGTCCTGTTTTATTAATTTTTTTACAGTGCTATTCAACATCCTGTCTCTCGCGTTATAGGAGCCATGAATATTTCATGCTATGGGATTGTTAAATGTAGGAATGTCTTTTTCCCTCTTTGTTTATTCAAGCGTGGATAAGTCTACAGAGTAACATTTCTGTGAGTACAGGGATTTTACCGTCCCTTCGGCTTTCCTCGTTGGAATAGCTCATTAAGGTTTTTAATTCTGCGTATCGTATCAATTAATCTGATGTTTAAAGTCATTAACTATGTATTTCAAATGAAAACGAGCACAACCACAAAGGTATTCATGCAACGTTAATGCTTAATTACTCTAATCTTAAAGCAGTACATATTTGACACCATATCTAACCATCATAACTGACTTTTTTTCTGTTTCATCAACCTATCATTTCTCTTCATTTCAACTATGAACATTAGACCTAACTAATTCAGTAAGGATTGATTCAAATTCTCATCTCTCTTGCCTCGGAAGGGATTTAAAAGTTTGTTCTGAAACTTAAGATAAAAAAGAAAGTTTTCCTCCCACTGCCAGCATGCCAGAAATATGACATTTCATTCTCTCTCAACTGATTCAACCATGAAGTGACTCACTGGTGCTACTTCAGCAGTGTGTATCATATAAAGTGCTTTATTGCTGTGGCACAAATCGCTGCTCAATTTGATTACACTGCCATTTCTCCCCAGCCACCAGCTTGTGACAAACAGCACCATTTTCCAATATACGCTGTAAGAAAGAACAAAAGCTAATGTGCCAGTTAATGAGTATCTTACACTTAGTATCAGTAAAGCTACATTGACATGTTTTACATTGTATTACTCTGGTCAGACAAAGACAGCTAGCTATCATTTGTTCCAATAATATGATCTTTAAGGACATCAACTACTGGAGAGATGTGCTTGCTAATGGGTTAGCTAACAATCTTTCGACTTGTTTGTTAATGTATCAGAAAAACAAACGAAAAGAGACAATTACTATCCACATTTATTCCAGAGGTATTGTCAATTAAATATTAATGCTGGCTACACTATATCAAAGCTTCTATCAATTTGTTATGAGGATAATACATGAAGTATAGCCCAATGCAACATCCAATTCATAGCTAGTCTTAATAATGTCTCTTTTCTGTTGTCTTAAGTCTCCTGCGGTTGAGTCTCTTGACCTCTAATATGAGATCGCTGTATAGAACCAGGAAGTGTGTCTTTTCAAACCAACCAACCAGAGACTTGGCCATTTGCAAAGACAACACAGAAAGCTAGACAGCCCCCTGCTGAGCCCCCTTACTGTCCGTCCTGTCACAGAGACCTCACTGAGCTCTGTAATTGGCCAGTAAGTGCATTAAGTAGCACTCAACCCCACATTCTTTAGAAAAACAATTACGGTTTAAGCTCCATTTGGCAACATTTCAGAATGTTGTCTTCATCACAATGGGTGCCAGGCATACTGTGCCCTTGGTCCTGGTGGTGAAGCTGCATGTGTCCTTGCTGCAGGAGAGATGACAGCGCAGTGGGCACCAAGCCGGAGATCTGCTGACCAAACAGGCCGCATGCCCCACTTCAAGGACACATGATAAAACTCACTCTGCTCTAAGCACTGCATTCTTTTGTTCAGCCTCCCTCCATCAGCTTTCTGCTGTAACATATTTGCTGTCCATTCACCTACCTGTGTGTGTATCTCTGATCCTTCAACCTCTCTGTACCCATCTGGTCAAAACAGACGCTTAGCATGAGATGGCAGCTATACAGATGGCAGCTATACAGCCCCCTCCAGCTAACACCACAGGTCAATCTGTCCTCTCGTTGGTCCATTCAGTCACAAACGCACATACTCTCTAAATTGTGTGAATGAAACCTCCCAAAGATAAAGAAATTAAGCTCAGCGCAAGTTCTTTCAGGAAGACTGGGTATATATACATTCACTCCGCAGCTGCATATAATCAGCTCATCACGGGCGTTGTCTATAGCCTATTACATTCACCTCATTCTCCAGCAGCCAATCACTGTGCTGCAGCCAAACTTTAAAATGGTTCTCCTCTCTCCTGCAGTCAGCTGTGATTTCAGGTGTTCATGCTGCCGCCCGCCTCCTCCCCATCCACCTCCTTCCATCATAACCAGTGCCAGGAGAGCTAATCCAAAGACCCCATCACACCTCCTCTTCATCCCATCTCCTCATCAAATCCAGATCTTCAGCATCATCACCAGTGTCTAGACCCCGGGGGGGTTCCCTATATGCTCACGGCTGCATTTCCCCCTTTAGATATACGATTTCAGGATCGGGGTCTAATCGCCAAAGACTTAACATTTATCATATGACATGTGTCAATAAGTGTTCTTTAAACAAAATGAAGTCTCTCCTGATTGAATTGGGATTATTGGTGTTTTTTGCGATTTTAAATTAAAATGGAACCTTGCCTTGAAAAAAAAACTGAATTCATGCCTTGTTAGATCGGTCTTTAAGATGGCAAAGCGTCTCAAATGCTTGTTTCTGAATGGGTCAATCAGGATCACACTAACATTGTAGCATCTCTATCAACCCCACTGTGTATCTTTAAAATGATTCTCTTCATTTATCGACGAAACATAATACACGTTGCCAAACAGCTAGACCCTAACAACAGACCCATTATTCACTTTCACACATTCATTTTGTGGCATTAATGGAGTACATTGCCTTGACTGTGCTCCCTCTTAACTGCTCTGAATAACCTGAACACAAAGGAGAGGTCACATGGTTTTACCTCTTTTGCATTATTGGCTTCCTCTTCACATTACACCTGCCGGGTTAAACAAATGCTGATGTTAAAACACCTCAACAGAAGCTTCTGATTGGTTCAATTCATCTTATCTGTATTTAATGATTATAGTGCTGTTTGGAGACCCGGGTAAATATTCTTCAAGTTGGCCGTGTTTAATTAAAATAAGTGAACATAATTAACTCCAGAGCAGGTGTAATAGCATACAGGTCAATGCCATCAGCACCTGTTAGCTTCTCTTGACCTTCTCTGGCCGGGAGCTAGCAGAGGTCAGCCTGCACAATATGACAGGACAGTGTGGAGTCTATGAACATGGGTCCATCAGCAGCTGGCCAGCAAACTGCCTGTGTGGAGGAAGCACTACAGAGGGCAACCTTTTTATAAACACAGGCTAACTGTTGCTGCTTTAATGACTGATAATAAGGTTTTTTTTTCTGTTTTCTTTTTAACAACTTTATTTTTCAGTTTTTCACAAATACAGTATGTCCAACATGTATGACAAAAAGTTGCAAACCCCACCCACCTCCCCCTCCAGGAGGAGGTACTCCCTAATGAATAGACAAACATACGACAGAAAGATAAATAAAGAAATGGTCATAAAATTAAAATATAAAAATATATATAAATAAAAGTAAAATAATTCATAAAACAAATCAATAAAATAAGGAATAGACCAAAAATAAATACATACAACAGATAAATGATGACAATAGACAGTATACAAGTAAATACTCAGATATAATAAAACATCACACACATAACCCAAACAAAACATTTGAGTTTATGCTATTCTTATTGCCAGCCTTATAAGGTATTTTTTTGCCTGGAAATGTACAATTGTACGCACTGATGCCCATTGAGCCCAATGCTCTGACTGTATTATAAAATCACTAGAAAAAGTAGAGATTTTTGTATGAAGTTAGAAAAGGTAATGATGCTGACAAGATGTCTGAGAAGTCCGTAAACAAGTTTTGATTTTTTTTGTTGTTAAAATCAAGATCTAGGTGTGATGTGCAGATCAAAGACAGACATGGCTCTTTGTAGCAGCAGCAGGCTGCATTGTGAGTTAGTGGAAAACAAACAGACAGAAAATGTCTGGAATGTGCCGTGACCTATCAACTTCACCATGAGGAGAGGGGTTTCCAAATCCCCATCACTGCTGGAGGGCACGACTACACACAACAAACACGCACGGTGCATAGCAGGCTGTCCCCGCCTCTTCTGAAGAACAAGGCCAAGTTGCCCCCCCTCCTCTTTACTTCTTTTATCTTAGCTGTCCCGGTAGAATACAGGAGGGAAGGAATAAAATACAACTTTTTTTTTTCATTGTGGCTTTTTTTAGATCTAAAACTAAACTCGGCTCACATACCAGAAAAAGGTGTTTCCAGGCGGTGTGCTGTGAGCAAGCAGACAGTTTGAGGCAAGCTCTGCAGCCCATAGAGACTTTACCTAGTGTGTTATTCAAAGTGTACCTGTAGCCTGAGAGAGAGGAGGAACGCAAAGCAAGGGCAAGTCAGGACTGCATTTCAAGCTCCTAAGGCATAACTGACAAAGTCTACAGTCTCTTACTGCTTTGAAAATTAGCCTACTTACAATGTCTGTAAGACGCAAGTTGTAAATCATCTCGATAAACACCCAAGCTGTTTTTAATGAGACGCTTCCTGGGGCTGCATTAAAGAGTGTATGCATACCAAGCAGTGAAGTAAAAGATATACCCTTAAAGAAATGCACCTGTACTCAACTTGGTTCTTTTCGTCTCAATAATGGCCATCAGTTTTTTTGTTTATTATACTTTTTTACTCGCCAAGTTAATTGCTAAGACAGGGAATTTAAACTTTTGTTACTCATTTGGGAATTAAAATAAATGAACGCTAATATTATGACCAAAACTCTCAGCAAAGATTTTGTTCTTCTTGGACCACTTTCCATTACCATGCCAAATCTCAGTTTATTTGCAATGAGGGACTATTACTGGATTTAGAGAATAAACGGATTCCCTTTAATGATGTGTTAAGGAGAGGATTTAAAAGACGTTTTAAAACAATGGAGGAATCTTTCCTGAGGCTGCTTTAATCTTCGTCTGCTGCGAGTCATACACTAGATATTTGAGAGAGAGAGAGATGTAGATGGAGTGCATTGTTATGAACATCATTGAACAGTAACATAATCACTTCAGCCATGAAATAAAAACACAAAGGTTGAGACTGCCAGGATGAATTAGTGTCCTGTTTCTCTTCATCATTTGATCTCCTATCTAAAGATTTGTTTACAGTGGTTGATGAGAGACGTTTTTTAATTTTTTTTATCAAAGCACATTTAAAACCCAATGTTGCTCCAGCTGGCTTCTGAGCAGCTTTATGTCTTTACCTTGTGTTCACTGTAACTATGGAAAGATAATAAAAAAACATATTTCTTATGTCACGTTCCAGCTGCCTTTTTTATAGTCGGGTAGGACTTGCTATTCAGATCGCATCCAATCTCCATTCCTGAGTAATGATATATGAACAAAGTCTCATACTATGTTGGAAGTCTAAAGTAATCTCTGTAATGTGTTCTCTGGCACCACGAACACCAGATGTTTTCACTGATAAGGAGTTCAGAGAGGAACGTTCTCTAGACTGCAGCTGAATAACATTTCTGAATCCAAGCTTCTTACCTTTAATTGTTTTTAACTTAACTATGAAATGGAATGGTTATTTAACTATTGACCATGTATAAGCAAAGTCACGTGGCGTTGATGATGAGCAGCATCTAAAACAGCCCTCCTCCAAGTGCCAAACAAAAGTAAACTTGACAATCTCTACTGATCTGTGTACAGCATACAGCGGTGCAGGAGGGAGTCATAAAACCAGGACATTTGTTAGCATTTTTGCGACTTGTGACAGTTCCCCTGTCTCACAGTGTAAGGGGTTTCTTGATGGGTGGATTGATTAAATGCCTGAAATTAAGTCTGTGGTTAAAATTTGCTTAACATATTTATGTTCTCCGACATACAAAACGGCAGTAAATAAATACCCCATTCGTGAAAATGTCAACTTAAATTAAGATATTAAGTTAAACTAGAGTGTTGGCTATTGTTGCTAAATTGGCTGAATGACACACCAGGTCATAATCATTAAACATCTTCACGCAGAACATGGGGAAAATCATCCAATCTGTGGTGACTTTAGTTATGGGGCAGTGGTGTTGTGCGTTTTCATAAAATTGGGATTTCTTACAAAACATAACGTGTAATTATCACAAACTTATTTAAGCTTATCTCAGCAATTAATCAAAATCCAATGGACAACAATCCGCTATCCCTGCACCATTCTATTTTGCTTCTGAGTTTACATTTCTGTCACTGCACTTAGCACAGTTTTCTGTCTTGTCAACACACCCTAAACATTTGGAATAACTTTTGTACACAGTGTGACTTGTGGAATCCCAGGCACTTGGGGAGGAACAATGACATGGATACAACTTTAAGCTGACCTGTAATCTAATATAACACTCACACACTCACACACATGCACACCACGTCACGTCTCGGTGCTCTTACTCACAACATTCTTGACATAGAGGTCAGAGGCCTCTGCGGTCTGATGGTCGTGGCTGTGGTCCCATAACGTGTGTGTGACTCGCTTTACGCTGACAGTTGGAGCCCAGTTGTTGAATCTCTGAAGCCTGTTCTTCATTCCTCACATCCCACTCTATGTCGTCGCAATTCCATGCATCCACGACACTCATTAGACGACTGCGTTTAACCTTTCATAACCTTTCCTTCGTTGTTCGACACGTTTCAGGGCTTTAAAGAAACACTTGTGTTACGTGTGGGTGTCTAGTCTGAGTGTATGTATGTAGACTATCGTTTTTATTTCTGTTAGAAGACAACCTAGAATTATTTTATATGATTCACTGTCATATTCCACATTGTTAAGTCTTTGTTTTAAAGTTACCTGTCAACTGTCTTACAACGAACAAAGCAACATTGATATATTACATGTCATGACTCAACATTGTCAATAATGCCAGAAAACAATTGTAATGCGTCCAAATATAGCCTCCATGCTGACACCACCCTGTCTGTCATTAGGAGGGAGGGGCAGTGAGGCTTGAAATGCCAACAAGTGGCATATAGCTGCTGGGAGGTCTCCTGACACACACACTCACACTCACACACACACACACACACACACACACACTGGAGTGCAAACTTTCTCCTGAGGCTTACTACCGCAGCCTTCAATTCCTAGCGTAATTGGCAATTGTGGTGTGTGTGGGTGTTTGTGTGTGTGTGTGTGTGTGTGTGATTGAGTGATAGCCATATGACCTGAAAACCAGAAAGCTAACTCATGATAGAGTCGCTGCTTCCTTGCTTCTCTCCGTGTTATCCAATTTGATCAGACAAACTGAATTTATTTGACTCTTGCGGTGGTCAGGCCAGGCCTATATGTAGTCATTAGGAGAGTAGATCGCAGTACTCTGATGTGGAGAGGAGTATGAGAGGAGTATGAGAGGAGTATGAGAGGAGTATGAGAGGAGGATGAGAGGAGGATGAGTTCCTGCCATGTCTGATAGAGATCAATAGCGCTAATATTAAAGGATTCTCACAACAAAGGCTTGCTGTCAATGCAGAGCACTCATCACCTTTGTTACATACATCCATTGATTCCTGCTGCTTCTCTCACTCTTTTGACTTTTCAATATTGCTATTTTTGCATCTTGTGTAAAGAGTAGTTAATTGTTGTGTGTGGGAAATGTTTGAGTCAATGTCATATTATTTACAGAGCTAAGAACATTTAAGGAAAAATGAAGAAAAATCAGACAAGGGACCAAGCCTGTTTCTATTTAGAGATGATGTGCCTTTCAAGCGCACTCCAGGCTTGCATTTTGGTCTGGTTTTCTGAGGTTAGAGTGAGTCTTTCAATTCAAATCTATAAAGAGAGTGGTATTTAGTGTGTGTGGAAGGAATAGTGAGACTTACCACACAGAAACAGCTGGAATAAGTCAAACAAATGAAAACATCAACATTAAAATATGACTAATTCTGTTTATTTGTAACCTGTTGGTACCATATCTACATGCTTTTATGCAGGGGAGACACTAGGAAGGAAACTATTTCAAGTCTATCTTGTTTTGGATGACTTACATATAATTACAGTTATTCTGGTGCAGTAAATACCATGCTGTAACGAACGCTCTGAATCAACTATATGTTTTAAGAAACACCAGATTGGCTTGTGTGGTGTATTCAGTGTCTGCAGTAAATTGTGTGCATGTCAGCCTATGCAGCATTTTTAAATGGAGTTTGCAATCACTGTGCTTTTTGTAGATTCATATCGATCTAGCCCTGCAGAGTAATCAAAATACATTCCTCCTGACTCATTACGGCAACAGTACAGCTGACACACCTCATTCCCTCAGTGAGAGTACTGGAAATATTAGGTTGTCTTTATCAAAAGCACTTTCTATTCACTGGCTGTCTGTGATGGGGCATACCGCGCAAAAACAAGGCTGTTTTTCTTCCCTTCTTTACTGCTTAAGGCTTTTCTTTTAAAGAGCTATACTTACACAAATCATAAAGAATAACTAACATATGCATCACTGCCCTTTCGTCTTCTTGACGTTCTGCGAAGATGAACTGTCTACAAGCCTCAGCAGTGCCGTCCTCAAGGGTTTGACCTCTGACCCTCTGTCATACGTTACGTCAGGATGAGTGCTGTAACCCCTGCAGGTATAACAGAAGACAAATGAAAGGCTAACGCAGAGTTTCAGCAATGCTGCCATCAATCTGCACTTTCTCTTGAGGGGAAAAAGGAGCTCGCCACCCGTAAGAGACCATGTGCTATCGCAGAGGATCATCTGGGACCCCTGACTCTCCTCTGTAGCGCACATAAATACAGATACTCCATCCCCCGTCCCACATGCACAGCCTGTTTGTTGAGTTAGGATCCTGGTTTGGCCCCTGGCGTACATGTGTGTGGGGATAAGTGCAAAAGCAGACCCTGCTCTGGCCGCCCTGTCAGTTCCTCTCTGACATGTACTCCTGTTCTTACTCTTTTTTTCTGTAAGGAGTGATGGAGGATTTGAAGCACTGAACACATGGCTCAGTAAGAAATGCTATTACAAGGCTTAGTCAGGACGACAAGAGTTTGTTTTCGCTCTTAAACTCCACTTGTTTTTGAAATATCGGTTAACAATTGAAACCCCACCCGTAGCAATCTAACGCTGGTTCCATAAATACGGGGTATTTTGTCTGGCCTAATGGACTGGTACTTATTAATTGCATTTCTGGAGATGTTTATGTTAAAACAACATGTTACAGTCGGTCCATTCCTGCGGTAAAACATTTGACGAGAGCCTCAAGAAAGGCCAATCATTCCTGAGGTTTTAACTGAACATATTTATTTCACCACTCGCTTGTTGTTTGCTGCAGTTCACACAGTGTCAGCCACACTCAAGTGTTACTTTATTTACTTTGAAACAGCCAGCTTACTATGCACAATATGCAAAAGGACCGTTTCTTGCTCGGAGCAGGTTGGAACTAATGGGAAGAATTACTGCACATATTTATCTCAGGTCTGAATGTAATTTCACGTAATGAACTCCCAAGGGACGTGCTTGAAACTCTTCAATTTCCAAGGCGAGGCAGAGGCTTCTCCGCTAATAGACGCCGATAAGCCTGCAGTGGAGTTGGCAGACAGTATCAGCTGGCTAGTGTTACTGAGCAAGGACAATATCACCACAGCTGACTCTCTGCCTTATCTCCCACATGCCCTGAAAGAACAGTGTTGCTGCCCTGGACCGAAAGCTGCCTGGCTTTGAATTGTGGGCGTTTGTGGAATGTGTGGCTGGAAAAAAGGCCTGGAAGGGTTTTTGAAGACATTTTTAGAACAAGCATATTATTCCGTTGTTTTCCCCATGTATGGGGTAGCGGCGAGAGCTGGCAGAATGGTGCCTACAAGGACCTCAGGCTGGTGTCTGTTTCGACAGACATGAGCAAACAATCCCCTGTGGTGGCTGCTATTCTGTTTGTTTGTTTGTTTGTTTGCAAGGTGTGGCAGCCATTATCTAGCATGCATCTGTGGGATCGTTTACCTATAAAATGTAAATGTTGAGGTATTTCTCTGAAGGTACACCCCGAGGCTTCCGAATACCTTGTTTGTCAGAATGAAGGTTTACATAGCTTCAGAATATGTTGAGTTTTCTCTGAGGCATGTTCCTGAAACGCATATGTTCTGGATCTGTCTCTAAAAGCCTAAAGCTAACCTCGCCTCACCTCAGGCTGGAATCTTCCATATATTTTCTGGGTTCATTTGTCTCCGTCTGCCTGTCAGATTGCTCACCTCGAGACTCACCCAGGGCTTTGACCACTGACAGTAATGCTTGAGGTTTCAGAGGGGAGGATATTGATTGAGGAGCTGGAGGATGGAGAAGAAGAGCAAGAGAGGGGATGAGGAAGATTAATGGGTGGCAGTAAGAGGGAGAATAAAGCAAAGATATGTGTAAGTAAAGGATAGAAGGAAGATAACAGGAGCTGCTGAATGAATTACACTTTCAGACTTAAACCCTGTAAAGCCCAAAAATAGAAAAACATTAGAATTTATTTTTTGACCTTTCAGATGTTGTTGTAGGGAGCCTCTGGAGCAGAAATGAAAGAGTTTTCAAATTGTTTACGTTTTGGTAAGTTTTTAGCGAAATGTTGTAATATTGCAACATTGGGCTTAGGTGGGAGCAGAATTCCTGTATTTCTACTCACATTGTCTGAGTAAATATATTGAACAACTAAGGGTTGATTTGCAGGATTGATTGCTTACTTAGCCCTATATCAGTATAGCATGAATAATAATCACACATCAGTCATATTTTTTATGAATAGTCATTTATTAAATATGAATATGGTAGTCCAAAAAACAGTTTCTGTCGTCAGAAAAGCACAGACGGACGTCACACTTGGTACATTGGGTGTTTGTGTACCCTTTACTGCAGTCTCTGCAGCGTCCTCTCTTGGTCTTCCCAGGAAAATGTGCCACTAGGTCCTTCCGTACATCCAGTGGAGGTTGTGATCTATTGGATGGGGCCCCGTTTGGTGGACTCCCATCACCTGAGGATGGTCTCTTCTGAGCATTCAACTGGCTCCTCCTTGATGTCACTGTCGCTGCTGGGCTCCCGTTGCCTGAAGATGGTCGTCCTCTCTTTGGTATTTTCATGGGAGTTGTGTTCACCTGATTAGAACAAACATACATTAGGATACAAGTCAAAAATATTACACTGAAATATAAAAAAATATTACAAACGGCAAATAGCAGAAATGCATTCTTACCAGGATGAGAGAGGATGCTAGATCTGCCTGAAACTGTCTCCTGTTCAGGATCTCCTGCTTTGCCATCTTTAGAGCGCTGCAGTCCCGCTTGTAGAGGAGCAAGGCGTTGATCACAGCAAGGATGATGGTGCGCCAGAAGATGTACACGTACCAGCGTCGGGACTTCATGGGGAACTTATATTTGGCCGTAAACGAGTCCAACAAATCCACACCTCCCATGTACTTGTTGTAAGTAGCCACAATGGAAGGCCTCTCAACTTCTACGTAGGTTTTGTTGGCTTTGTCCCAGCGTTGAATGTTCTGCACAGGGTCTGGTCCAGCAAAGGATGAGACAAGTGTGACCGTTCTGCTGTCATACCATTTGACAGCACAGATGTTGTGGTTGGCCTCCAGTCGGATGTCAAAGCTTCCTCTCCCTTTTTTCTTCAAGCTCTTCTCCTCTTCAAGGTTGCAGTTGGGTAAGCGCACCTGCGTGGCTGTTCCCACATAATGAATCCCGTGATCAAGGAGCTTCACTACCTATAGCCGCATTCACACCAAGTACTTTGCAGTACTCAGTGCCGGCACTCAGTGCCCCGGCACTTATTACCCCAGGGCATTTAGTACAGATCGCGTTCACACCGGAATAAATTCCCTGAGGGAAGATTACGCAAATGAGCCGCTGACGTCACTTCGTCTTCTTCTGCTTTGGGTTTACTGGCAGGCCGCAAACAACTTCACGCCGTATACTGCCACCCGGAGTCCCCGGCCGGAAGTCCCCGGAGTTGGGGACTGGCTTCAGTAGAAGCTGCTGGGACTCCCAGCCTTCCGAGTAAATCGCCAGAACGCCGACACCTCCTCATCTCCACCGCTCCCATGTTTTATTTTGTCTTGCCATAAGTTAGTCTCTCTGCGTTTGTGCGCTGGGCGAATGCTAATGCTAATAATGCTAATGCGAGGATAATAAAATGGCGGCTCTACAAAACATTTCAGAGTTTTACGGGGCGTGGTTTGCAATTCGCCCAGCCAATCAGAACTGGGGCACTTTTTTCCCCCAGGAAAGTACCATCTCTCAGCAGGCACTAAAAATGGGGGTAAAAGTTCCTGGGATTAAGTGCTCTTTTTGGTGTGAACGCGACATAAGGGGTACTAACGGAACTAAACGCGAAAAGTACGGTGAAAAGTACTCCGGTGTGAACGCGCCTCATGACAGGTGCATGTGCTATTTTGACTACCACACTGACCCAGTGTTGTAATATTACAACAAAGACATAAGCTGCTCAAAATCAAATTTGATGAATGTATTCCACAAAAACTAAATATGTACATGTTCTAGACATTGTAATAATCACAAAAAACAATATTTGAGGCATTTTACTTACTTGAATCTGACAAATCCAGTCCAATAAAACAAAGAGATGTTGCTCGTTTGAAGATTCTGAAGTTTTGTGAGTGTATGGCCAGAGGGCAGGACATATAAACACATTTACTACCCAATAGTATTGTGAGGCTGAACAAAATGACCTTTTGACTATGTAAATGTAGTCTTAAAAAAAACTAAAACATTTACTGACTTTTTTAGGATAGCTTAAAGTAATGTTGTAAAATTACAACAGTGGGCCTTACAGGGTTAACATGAATATGACTGTGAAGGTTGCAATGAAAATCTCATGTTGCAGTTTTCTGGATACCGTGAGACAATATAAATGTGTCTTTCCTGTGGGATTTTGCAATGACATTCATAATGTATTAGCTATCCTTTTTCTAATTAATGGTACCATTGTGGGCAATATTGCTAATCAATGACCATTACTGTTCTTAGAAAAAAGTGACATTTTAAATCATAATCTCAAATCAGCAAAAAAGCTAATGAAACAGGAAAACATTTCTTGCAGCAATACTGTCCTACATGACTCAAAGTCCTGGAAGACTCGTATAGTTTCAAATGCCGTAGATGGAGATATGCGTTACAGCCTTCAGGCTTTTTTAGCTATGGGATCGGCCTGTAAATGTCTCCGCTCAGGTGCAGCATGTCCCAATGACACAAGATGAGAAAGATGAGCTCAAAGCGATGCTGAGAAGCAGCTGAAAGAAATCTCTGCTAGATGCTTAAATGACCTTTGCTAGCAGGTGTAGTATCGATAGTATCGCAGCGTATCGTGTCAGTATTCACACAGTGAGATGAAAGGAAACAACAGGTTCTGACGACAATGCTGACGTCATAAAAAGACTAACATGTTAATGTAATACTTGCTCTGCTGGGTATCAATATTGTAACAGTAATTGTTTTGAATTTAGTCAGTATTGCCATTTCAATGTTTCCTGTTTTTCTAGTGGATTTCTGTAGTTTACCGACAGAAATCCTTCCATTTCATTTTATCCTTTGAATATTTGATACCTTAATAACAAAAGACAGCATGCAACTGCCCATAATAACAAAAGTAAAAGAAAAGTAAATCATCTCCTGGAACATGTTTATCCCAACATACTCTGCAATGCACTGAGCTGAAGTCAGTTTAAGATCGTATTGACCGGCTTGTGTCATCAATGGCTGTGACCAACTGGCTGATGGGAGGCAGCACTTACAGTACAAGCTCCACTTCCCAATGTCCTAATCTGTTTAGGCAAAGTGAACACTTTAAGCCTTTTTCATTCAATGTATGCTGGGATAAGACTTGGATAGGTTCCAGTCCGCTGCAACTCTGTTCTGGTTAATTGGGTTTGGATAATTGACGGATGGATGGCTGTAGATATGACATAAGTGCATTAGAGTAGAGTGTCGCCTTGCACACTCTAGTCAAATTAAACAAACAAAACATTTGAATGAGCCAGCTAGGTCCCACTGCGCAGCACTTTCAGTCCCATAGCACTTGTTTACTACAAAATGTAAGCCTAATGAGCCTCCAGGTCACAGGGGACCATTTTCACTCTTTGGCTTTGATTCTCTGGCCATTCAGGGTCAGTGGTGTGCTTCCTGTCTCCAGATAAGGCCTTCAGAAGTGTCTTTATCCCAGCGCTGGGATGTGTGACTGAGCAGCCAAGCATCCCTAGCTGGGACAAGCATTTCCCTTTGTAAGGAGCAGTCCATCCTCCCATGCTTATACCTCAAACATGCTGCATTGAGCCATTTGCTTTAAATGCTAAATATGTGATGTGTGTGTGTGAACATATACGTGCCTTCTCAGGCGAATGTGGATGATGCGTGTCCTCCTGTGATTGCAGATTGGAATGTGTGTTGCGTTAGTGTCTGCGAGCAAAGCATAGTCATGGGTCAGCAAAAGCCTTAGTCAGTCACACACTTCTTCCCCCCCCCCCCTCTCTCTCCAGGAACTGGGCTGCTTGCCTGCGGAGGGGAGAGGTGTGGTTAACACCATCCTCCCAAGAATCACTGCACTCCTGTCCTCATTGCCCTTCAATATGTAGCATGGCCCCTCTGACCATCTGATGAGTCAGAGTGTGTGTGTGTGTGTGTGTGTGTGTGTGTGTGTGTGTGTGTGTGTGTGCGTGTGTGTGTGTGTTGCTTTTATGACGTCGTTATCACGGAATAGTCCAACAAAGGTGTTTTCCACTGACTCTCAGAGGAAGCAAATCAATTACTTCTCTTTTGGCACTTAATCTCTTTTTTTCTCACACCCACACAAGGATATATCATGTCATGGTTGTCAAGACAACTGTGATGAAAAGCATGAATACCCTGTGTATAGTTTGGCCCTCACCTATGTTCATAAGCATTGTGTGTTGTTGAAGTCTGGCATTGGGGACTTTAGTTAATATTAAAGTGTATTAACTGGAACTTTATTACCAATAAAATGTGTTTTATGGTATTACAAACAGCCACCTACTTCAACATTATGTTCCACAGGAGTGTTAGGGCACAGAAAACGTATCTCCTGCTTTTCTTATAGTGTTCAGTGGAGCAAAAGAATAGTCCTGATGCCTAAACATAATACACGTTTCATTCCCAGATGAAATTCCACCTCCCTGAAATGTTTGATGTTAGTAAATCAGATGATTAAAAGCTTCTCTTCCTGATATTCAGTCCAACTCTACCCATATTGCGCTGAATGAACCCAGGCTGTGCTGCGGCTGAATCTCATAGGACATATCCAGTTTGTACCTGTAAGGGTTGGTAGTGCAGTAAAGTATCTTTGGATGTGGAGTTTGCTGTGAGGAGAGCGCCGGTGTAAACAGTGTTATCAGACAGAGTGCAGGAGGAAGTGTCCGTCACCAGCTGAGCGATCAAACCGCAGCTCTCCGTCACGCTGGTATTTCCCACTTCTGCATGCAGGACCCAGTTTCCCCTTTTGAAAGTCGGATATAAAAGGGTATGCTCTGATGAACATGTTGTTTCTATTCAATCACTTCAATTATTGTAATTTCTCAGGGGCAGGGTAGAGGAAGTTTTTTTCTCCAATACAGTCTACTTTTCCATTGTTATTTCTTAATTTCCAGTTCAAAATGTATCTTGAAGAAATCTAATGCGTGTCACATTTGAAAGGCTTTTTTCTTAATGAGTTTTTCTTTCAGTTTCATTGTAGAAATTCACACTTTTGTCAACAGTTTTTCTTCATTTTCATTGAGCTGTATAGAGCCAGTAGATCAAAAGAAAACATGAAAGAAATAATACAAAAATAAATAAATTAAACATTCGAAAACTACCAAAAAAGAATAGACATATGGAAAGTTAAATAAATAAAATACAATAAAATAAAACTGATTTTTGCGTGGGGCACCCATGTGTGTGTTCGAATGTGCAGGCCACTCCCACTTTATACACTGAAAGGCCTTTTTAATGGGGTTTTCCTAATAATATAATAATATAAGTAAATATATGCAATCCTAATGCCAAAGCAATTCATCAAATCAAACTGAAATGACTTTTTGCCCCTCTGCACTTGCTGCTCTTTGTTTCTCTACCTTTGAACTCTGGAGTCAGTTGGCCAGGCTGGATTCAGATGCTGACTCTGTAGCTGTCTGACTCTGTCCGCATGCTAAGGTCATACGTGACACACGTAGAGCTGCGGGCCATTTCATCCTCAGTCAGGGGCCATCAGCTTCAAAAGAGGCTGTGGCCCGAGGCTGACCTTTTAATGCCTCCCCTGCACAATTATACCTGCGTCAGTCCGAGTCCCCTCATAGCCGTTAAACTAAAGACCACTAAGATGAGCCATTGCAGCTTTGTAGCGCTCCTAAATTAACAAAAGGTCAATGAGGTCACACCTGGCAGGCAGCCTGGCTTCATGACATCAGTTTGTAGTGTGTGGTGTATCAGGAGTAGCTGCCCAGGATTAATGTTATTGAATTCTGCTGGGGAAGATAAATGGAACATTAGGATCAAGAGCATACATGTGTATCACTGTATCCCCCGCTTGAGAGAGCAAGGGAGGAATACAGTGATTGTGTTATACAGTAGCCTCTTACACTCTTCCCTTATAGCTTTCCTATGGTTTCTACACGAGTCATAAAGCCCAGCCCAAACAAAAGACTGTTTCCATTTTCTCACTCTTAGCTCGAGGAGGTTGGACTTCTGAAAGATGAGACAAAGCTACCTTCAGGACAACATGAACAAGATCCTCATTTTTTTTGAAAGCTCATTCAAAGAAGACCTAAAGGTTAGAGATGAAGACAGATGGCCTGATGAAGAAATACAAGACGGGCTGAGAGAAGGAAACACAGAGAGAAACAGGGAGAAGTGAAGCTCAGTGTTCCTCCTCATTGTGGGATGTTAAACGTGGCAGATCTCCAGCCTGCCTTTACCCTGATGTCATCTAACATATCTCTGACCTCAGCTAGCATCTTGCCTAGCAGCGGAGGAACAAATGGTATGGCAACCAGATGACTCATTTTTATCCAATGATGTATGCTTTTTTTTTTGGTCATATTCTTTTGTGTATGGAACCTTTCTTACCATACATGGTGTGAAGTACTTGTTAATTCAAGATGATGAAAGAAAGAAGAAATGTTTTGTGTATAGTTTTATCAGAAATATGATTCCGTTTCTCATCCCGAGGGAAATTCAATTTACAAGACCGGCGTAAAACAGCAGAGCACCAGATGTGCGGACATGGACAATGCTATTCTCTTTCACAGGATAACAACTTGGTTAGCAACAGTTACAGATTTCTGGATGCAAGTGTTTGATAGAGATCTGATGAAAGGATTGTGTGGGTTGCACCTTGTGACTGCCAGACAAACCTCAATGCTCATTTGAAAAAACAATATGACCGCATGATACGTGTAGTTGCTGTTCTGGGGCTTTCACGTGGTCCTCAGGTGGATCAAAACCTACTATGTATATCTTTAAACTGAGTTGTTTTTTTGTCAGTGTTTCACAGTTCATTCTGCATCCTAGAATCAGCCACAAAAAACCTCAGTCCATCTTCTCATGAAACCATGTGATATTAGTGCTTCAGCAACAACATTGACAAGACTCAAAAACTCTCATTTGCTGTTTTCCGAGGTGGGATCAGTTCAATACTCATGTAGTAAGAGTTGAACAATGTGTAGTTTCTGCTCAGTTCAGATTTCTGGTGAACCCAAACGGCACAGTCTGCGTTTTGTGATGTCAACACGTGTGATGTCAGTGTCAGTTACTCTGTTTTGTCTGCACGTGAATTCAAGGGTCTTATTTTGCCCCTCTTTTCTCTTTGTCTCTGTGTTTAAGATGTTGGGGGGTGGGACGGGGGGGCACTTTGTGTTGTCTGAGCTCATAGTGGTAGACTGGCCTTGACTTTGTTCCATGGACGCCGACTTAGCCGTGTCTCCCTTCAGTGTGTGTTTATCTAGCTGTGCTCTCATTCTTCATGTCATTCACCTTTCTCTCATCTCACATCTTCCCTCATCTGCCAAACCTATATTTTCCTTTCAGAGTTCATTTTTTATGTCCGTTTTTTATGTCCGTACTCACTTCTCCTCTGCCTGTTTTCCTTCCGCCCTCATACACACCCCTCGTTGTCAAACTTCCCGTAGTACTAGATAAAGTGCTCTGCAGTTTTTCTCTACAGCAGGCTGACTGTACCCCTGTCCATTGGCCCTTATAAGGACATGATCCAAAGAGATTAGGCAGCCTCATAGAGATGTTTAGCTGATGATTTATCCTATGACTCCTCTGCTATCTCATTCCGTTTGGCCTGCATATACCACACCTTCATGACCTGAGTCAGCGTGTGTTTATGGACTGCTGTGTGGAGTGGTGCTAAAGATCTGAGACTACTAACGTGTTATGACTCAATAGGGATCATCGTGGATCTCTATAAAACAGCGGTAATTGATGTAATTACACACCTTGGTAAACAACCGGACATTTGGATATAGACAGATGAAATAATCAAGTCTGTCAGTGAAGCTGCCAGACCGTGTCCCGAGTCAGAGAGCACATGTTTACATTAGTAATCCTTCCAGCACAATGGATCTGTGTTATCCGTGTCACTCAGCAGACTTGGACAGTGTGCTGGAGAGGAGATAATACCAGCTGAGTGGCAACAAGTCATCTTTTAATAAGGATCTGTGAGGTAAGCTGTGCAATATTTAGGTTATGTCTGCATATCATGAAAATCCCAGTGGATTAGGAGCAAGGATTAAGCTATTGTATGTCAAAGTTGCGTGTGCACTCATTTCTGTGTCATGGTATTTCTTGTGGTGTGAGAGCAAAGCGATGAATCTGTCCGTGCTCATGTGTCTGAATACCAATGCGTGTATATCTTTGCATTTGGCCCTATGGATCTGTTGCAACTATGTTTGCATGCATGTGAGTTTATTTGCCCAGCGGCACATATAGCAGCGATGGTGTGATGTTCAATGCCACGCAAGGGAGTGAGCGTGGATCTGACAGCTGAAGGCTGTGAACTCACTTAGCTGCTTTCACTCTCTGCTAGCACTGGAGATACGACGACTCCAGGACTAACTAACACACAGCAGAGTTCACAGGTTCACAAAAACAAACACAACCCTTGTTGATATCTGGAGTCAACGCATGGCTACAAGGTGGGGGTTTTGTAGAAAACGGTGCACAGCACTCAAGCACTGTGTGTATTAAGGAAAACACAAACACACAGATGTATGAGTGTTTATAGGAAAAATGGAAATGGTTTGTGAGTCATAGGTCTACATTAGGATCAGGTCAGGATGTGTTTTGGAGGGGAATCCAAGCACGAGACAAAGGATTAGGGCTGTGCGTGTGTGTGTGTGTGTGTGTGTGTGTGTGTTGTGAGAGAGAGAGAATGTGTGTGTTTTAGTGAGCGAGAATGCGTTAATGTAGTCTGCCATTAATGTAGAGATGTATGCAGATGTGGTCAGGGGATTAGTTCAGAAAGAGTTCATCGATTGGTCAAAGAAAGAGAACAAATGTGGTTTACATTTCATTGTCAATTAAAAAAACTGTACTTTAAGATATATTTATAACAATTTGACAAATAATTCTAATGTCTATTCACCTAAATTGGCAATTTATTTACTATTTCTCTCCTCTGTAGGCTGAGGCTCGTATCTGCAGTTCATTCAAATGTTGCCTCTGTATCGTTACAAAATGTCTAATCATTGTACAGTTCCTCTCACAAAAGCTGTGATTAAGTCAGAAGACGGTTGCTGTTGGAATGGATGTGTATAATTACTGATGTGTGTGTGGTCCTGTTTCTTTGTACTGTTCCTTTCTCATTCTGTTTCTGTTTCCTTGTCAGCCTGTTATGTCAGGGTGTCACCTGGTACATGGCGTGTGCAAACAGGCATGTGGGTTTCCCAGTGTGTACATGTGTATTAACCGGTTTGTGTATGTTTCCCACCATGTGTTTAGCATGCAGGCATTCATTCTTTGCAGTGTGTGTGTGTGTGTGTGTGTGTGTGTGGGAGGCATAGCCAGTGGGGCAGGTGTCAGGTGGAGTGACAGGTGGCAGCTGGGAAATGGGAGGATTTCCTCTTTTTAGCAACGGCTGATTAACTCCCCTTCCTTGCCCTGGAAGGCTTTAGAATTACTGCTGTAGTTAAAACATAGTGGAGATAGTGGAGAACTCACACACTTAAGAAGCTTGACCAAAAATAAATGTAGGCATGACAAAGATAATTAATAGAATACGATTCAAATTGTTCAGAACAAATGAATGTTTTGTTCTATTGATTCAATATTTGATTAACTAAATTAACAGACTAACTGTTCTTTCAGTAATCTCCATCAGGGCTGCAACTAAATATTTTATTTATTTTTGTGATTATTATTTGTTATATTAATTAATCTGCAGAATAAATAAATTAGCCTTTAACAGTTTCTCAAAGTCCAAGTTGATGTCTTTAAATGTTTGTCACTGCAAAACCAAAATATATTCAGTTTAAAACGATTTAAAACAGATAAAACAGTATTTTCTGCAGAGGACATGTGAGAAGGAGAGGAAGTAAGAGAGACATACAATGAAAGGGAGAAGTAAAGGCATAATGGAGGTTTAAAATAAGCTAATAAGAAGAGGGAGAGGCAATACAGTTGTTTGTTTTCATGTCAGTCCTGACGGAGGGGATGGCCCCTGTGGGAAAAGACTGTCATCAAAGAGCAGAAAGATACTGTACAACTACCAATCTGTCTCTTGGGTTACAGCTCCGTCCCCCTTATCCTCCTTATCCCCCTTATCCCCCTTATCCCTCTTCTTATCTTGATCACCTTTTTAAAAAAAAACACTTTTCCCTGTAGTGTGTGCTGCTGCAGGATACATTGATCTGATTCAGTTACAGATCAATTCCATCTCCTGGTGTGCTATTGTTTCTGATGTTTTTCAGGTCACACACACACATGCTCTCTCCTTTTCTTCTCTTCCCGCATTGACCCAGAGTCAACCAGGGTCTCTTGACCTCCCGTCACCCCCTCAGATTAGTTTCCGTTATTATCACACTCCATTAAACCTCCATGAGCGGCTGAGACGGCCAGGAGTCAAGGGCCCAGCTGTCTCCTCTGTGTCTAATCTACAGATCCTCATCATGCCAGTGGGGGTCTCAGGTCACAATGCAGGCACACACATGTTTCGACGGATAAACATAAACAGGGTCATCTCGCCTCTGGATAAGTGTTTGTTCATTTATTCTGTTCTGTTCTTGAACTATTTGCTTCGAGGGAGGACATCACTACCGTAGCTGTCTCACACCCTCAGGTTTTGGGTTGGAGATGGACACAAGGGCTGATGGGTAGAGGTCAGCTTAACTGTTATTACCCCTTCTGGCATCGGTAGAGACACATGTGATTTAAACGTGACATTGATTTGACTTAAAGCTCGATTTGTGTGAAAAAGACAAAAATACCTCACAACTAAACTGAAAAAAATATGATGATATAAGACAAGGCTACAATACATTTACACAGGTTTTAATTTGCATACCAAATTATTATATCCCATGACATGTTAGCAGCACAGCTTAATTGTTATCTTTTTTATTTTGTTGGCTGTATAGCTGTATTTTATTGCGGGTCACTGTTCTGTGTGTTTTGCTGATCCTTGTCACAGTAAAAGGAAGCTTCTATAATGTGACATAGTTCCAGTTTAACAGACACTCTAACGCTGAACAGTTACATGAAGGATTTAAATCCAATCCTAGGCATTTGATTGGACCCCTTAAAAGTGGGCGGGGATCCACCTCCCTTGTCACCAGAAGTTGATGTGATGATATAATTGGTCAAAGTTGTCCGACTAATAGACGTAAGCATGTTATTATTTGCAGGAAGGAAATATTTAGAGTTTGATATTAAAATTAGAACAAATATAATTAATTTGTATTTGTTTTACTTATGTTGTTAAATGGGTCCACAATATGACCTGGGATGGATCTAAAAGGGTTACAAAGGCATTTTCTCATCGTTCTTGACTTTAAACTCAAAACAAAAAGTATTAAAAAAACATCTTCTTGCTTCTCCCTCTGTATCCTCCATTAATCTTATTCCTGATGTAAAAGTGAGGGATCCTGACACTCACAGTGACATCTGACAGCACAACACAACAGCCAGGTTCCCTCTCACTGCCTCTCACCTTCTCTTTTCACTGTACTTTCTTTTTTATTTCTTCCCTCTGAGAATTTACAATTCAAACAAACACACACTCTTGCCTCGCTCTGTCAGCCGCGTGAAACCGGGGTCTGATTGGACGATGCCGGGCTGTCGTTACTCTGCTCTCTTTAAATCAATCTTTCCGACAGTTGCTCTCACGCTCCTCTCCCTCGCTTCCCTCATCTCTCCCTTTCTTTCTCCTCAGACCTGTCTGTCCAGTAAAACTAGTTTCTCTGGCTGTTCGTGGCAGCTCTCTGTGCTGTATTTACTGTCATTCAAACGTGGCTGTACATATTTGTCATAAAATTGATGCAACTTGGCTTGTAAAATCTAAATGAAAACAGTTTACAGCTTTGTAAGGTGCAGTCTAGACTCTATGCTTTTGAGTGCAACACATAAATTCAAATGAAAGTGGGACATTGCAGGGAAGAGAAGAATGTTTCAAAATACAACATCTAGCCCAACTATAATAATGTAGTAAGTATGGTAAATACGGTAAAACAAATGTGCTGATTACTGACAGATTTACAGATAACCATTCATAGCCTTGTGTATGTAAAAAATGTGTGTCGATGAAGAATAAAAAAAAAAGTGTATAAATGGAGTGCAAAAGTGTGAAATTGCACTGAAATCAATCAGATTCTTTAAAAACCACACAGTAGAAGAGCCACAGTAGATTCCAGACTCTTAGTAAAGTTGAGTGTTTTCCATTTAAATCATCCTTTAAATGTGATATAAGTAGAAAATGGGAAACTAATGAGGCGCTTCTGTGACATTTTATTGAGTTAAGAGAAGTACGTTTTTTCTCTTGAAGCTGAACACATTATGTTGTTTCTGAGAGATTTGGGGCCACACACACTTGGCTTTTTAATCTTTGTTTATGGAGTGTCATGATATATCCCCTCTGTTGTTGGCCGTCAGCCATGCAGGGTAGATTGAGAGCAGGATGGATGGGACATCTCATGCCAAGAGGAGCTCCACTTTTCCAGAGGCTATTGTGTAGGCGTGAATCAATAAAGAGTGGTAAATAGAGTTGGCTGACATGACATATGTTGTAGCTGAGAGCCTGCCGCTGATGATTGATTCCATTCCCTGATAAGTCATGAAACTGATCGAATGAATCAGCAAGGATCAGGTGTCCAATCAGACGAGCTTGAATGTTCAGCACGTGTCTGTATATGAAGTATCTGGTAACACCCCATCTGTGCGTCTACTGAACAAGCCTCCTATTTATTGGTGTCACGTTTTCTTTATGTTTGAAGAACACTACCGTTGAGTGTGTGTGTGTGTGTGTGTTTCCGAGTGCAAAGGTTTCCACGAGGAGCTCCTTCCTGGTTACACACAAACACAGCGTGTGTTGTCCCTCCCTCCCCGATCCACACACACATTCCTCTCTTCAGTCGGCTCGACACCAACAGGAAGGAGAGAGGAAACAAAGAGACCACTTCCTGTACGTACAGCCAGCATCCTACACACAATGGAGCAGGAAGTGCCTGGCAACTGTAAGGAGTGTGAGGGAAAGATAAAGTGCTCTCTCCATCCTATAAAGTGCTCTTTCTTTCCATGCTCCCCCCACTCATGCTTGTCATTTTCCATCACACTATCTGTCAGGGCTCGACCTGCTCGACCTGTGTGTCTGTTTATTTTCTCTTCATGTCCTTTTCCAAAAGGCTCATCTAATTTCTCCTATTGTCAGATTTATTGAGCTTAGTTTCCCTTCCATCCAGGCACATATGTTTGTTATGTAGCAATGTTAATTACAACATGAAAAGGACAATCTGTATCTCTTTCCGGTCTAATTTCTGTTCATTTGGTTTTATTTTCTGGGTAAATATCCAACAAAGAATCTTTTTAGTACATTCACACCCCCGTGTTAGCACTGCTGCTGTCACCATGGTGACCTTTAAATTGGGACGGGCAATCTTGGCCAGCAGGGTGCTCTGGACTAGCGCTGCAGATGCTGAAAGCCTTGCTTTAAATCACAGCTGCTAGTGGAATCAGACCCACATGCTGCCAAGGTCTGTAAAAAGAAACAGCCAACGTATTCTTCATGC
Organism: Trematomus bernacchii; assembly: GCF_902827165.1. NCBI lineage: Eukaryota > Metazoa > Chordata > Actinopteri > Perciformes > Nototheniidae > Trematomus > Trematomus bernacchii. Next base: position 17,451,798 of record NW_022987648.1, on the reverse strand, counting down.
AGAAAGTCAAACAAGTGAAGACATAACAGAGCATAGTTGTTCAGGTTTTATGTCGTATACAAAATGTAAAATGTAAAAAAATAGATAGAGAGAGGTCCACTTTAGCTTATCCAGCCCATCATGATTCATCACCTTTCCTCTCCTCCAGCCATCCTCTCTTTACGATTGGAGCCCCCCCCCCCCCCCCCCCCCCCCCCCCCCCCCCCCCGGTGTGACTCTGGGGAGGCAGGTCTTTGCTCGGCCCGTAGCTTCAAAGCTTCAACGCCCCCCTCCTCTTTTTCCTGTCTGTCTACATACACTCGCTCTCTTCCTTTATTTGTATTCTCTCTTCTTTCTATTGTTCAATCCATATCTTTCCCCTTTTCTCTCTGTCGTCCTTCATCTCCAGCACCTCTTCCCCTTCCTGCTGCTTCCCCTTTGTTTTCTCTCACCCTTCCCCGAGTGGATCCCACCAGCCCAGAGACATCAAAAGCTTCTCTCTCCCTTGTCTGCAGGCGGGTTTGATTCCAAGGCCAGGTACCCTCAGGGGGGGGGGATCCAGAGCAGCGTGGAAACACTCTGCACCTTATCTGGCGCTGAGAGTGTGGAAAAAGTACTGGCCCATATAAGGCATTATGTCATTCTTGGCGGAATGTACGCACAATTGTGGTAAAATGTATACGAGGCATTGTTAGGCCGCGTGAGGATGAAAGAGCTCTGTCTGGGAACGAGGCTGTAATCTGGAATAACCAACATTTCTTTTTCCATCTTCACAACTATTTGAAGAGAAGCTTCCTATTTTCCAGGAAAAGCCATAAAGCCACTTATCAGAGCACAGAATATATACTGTATGTCATGTATTTAAATAGCCGATGCACTCTGTACCACATAATATCTCCCTTCACTTGGGATTGTATTGCAGGCTTAACTATGGGTTCTTTAAATAACATTCCACGATTATCACATTTCCTGTGACTGTCATGCTTCAAACGAGTGGAACAAGGGACAGTTTTGATGTCAGCACAGCTCACAATGTGCTCTTCTGAACTGCTTTACAGTAAAGCTTAGAACAGAGAGCCGCTTGTAGACTCTTTGTAAATAGTCGCATACTGATACTTTGAAGTTAGTTCTTTTTGTCTAGTTGTCTTTAGTTTGTTGAGTTGTTGATGACTCACCAGTGGCAGGGCTGCACCCTTCGCTCTGTTAAGGCCCTATTATGCTTTTTTGGGTTTTCCCTTTCCTGTACTGTGCTATATAGGTTTGATTGTAGTGTTATGTTTACTTACCTGCACATAGTGACATCACTACATCACATTCATGCTTCTATTAGCAAGCGCTCCAACACATTGTACGCCATAGGCTAACGGGCGGGACATCTCTAAGCGGTTGACCATACTCAACAGAGCTGGCCAGCTAACCAATCAGAACAGACCGGGCTCTGGTTTCAGACATAGGGTGAAAAAAGGTGCTGCAGCACAGGCAGTATGAGAAAAATAAAGAGCTTTTGAATATTTAAGCATGATGTCACATCAGAGGCACAAACTTGAAACCTAGCATAATAGGGCCCCTTTAAGACAATTCAGCCAGCGGAGATAATGCTTCATGACCAAAAAGACACTCCAAAATTGCAATTCCCACACCTGAAAATGTACCAAAACAGATACACACAGCACTACGCTCTTGTCTCTGTTCAGTCAGTGTTGTAGGTAAATGTCTGGTGTCAGGGATTGTGCTCCAACATTAGCATTGTAAATCTCTTTGAGGGTAGGTCAGTGGCTGGCATGCTTCTCTCTCTTAGGTACAGTAAAAAGCAGACATCTGTCACTCAGCTCCCTGCCTCCCTCCCCCCTCTCTCACCCACCTCTATCTCCCTGCAATGGCCAACATCTGCATTCTCAGCACTCTCGTTGTGCATAAAGAGACATGGCTCATTTGGAGGGAAGTGCTCGACTTCCTTTGAGACCAGCAGCTGCTCCTGTGTTCAAAGGTGTATCGCATTGTTGTGACAATCAATGCTGTGCTCATACAGTTCTGTCACTTTCACAACAGAAATGCATTCAGATGTTAAATCAGTGATCCAAATGAACAATGCATCATTTAAATAACATCATAATCATGGATTGTTGGCATATTCCCAATGCTTTTACATTATTATAAATCATTGAACACCTTTGCTTATTATCAAATGTGTCAGTTTGTTAGGTGGATGATAACAAAACAACAACTAATACACACTAATAATATTTAAAATATACAAGCCCTGGTTAAAAGAACAAACTATATGTTTTTAGTGCAGATTACAATTCACGAGACCTTATGATTTGTCATTTTGATTCTTCTTTCTCATGAACTGTTCTTGCTCTAACTTTAATAACAAATCCTGATACAGCTTAAAAGTGTATCTTAATGGTTTCTATTATCACAGTAACAAATAGCGTGCACAGTCTTAACACAACTGTCTTCTCTCTGCCTGCAGCAGATCACCCAGATACAGAAGATAGATTATAGATAGATTATATCTTTTAAAATAAAAGAGATTATCATTTCAGCGCTCACGGTGCAGCCCAGCTGTAATCACACTGAGGAAAACATAAGTCCATATGAAAAGATGGTGCATACTACGTATATACTATATGATATTTTGTGCAGGAATCACGTTTTGCTCGTGCTGCTGAGGTGGAGTGATTGCTTTTTTATCGCTTGGCCTTTGTAGAAGAGAGCTCAGCCTCATCAAGAGCAAACTCATTAGAAAACACACACATACACAAACAGTGTGATGGATGAGCACAGGCTAAGTGCTGCCACTTCTCATGCCTACACACGCACGCACACACACACACGCACACACACACACACACACACACACACACACACACACACACACTGAAGACAGGGCTTAGCTCCACGCCGTAGATCTGTCAATCCATATATGACAGTATCAGACAGGCTCTGTGTGCAGGCTGCTGGCGCTCAAATAGTATGACTCACACTGAGCTGCTCCAGGCCATAGTGGAATTAAGCTGTTAAAAGTTAGATTAGGGTGTAATGGGATGTTATCCATGAGAGTGGTCACACATACTCAAGTAATTATTAAATGTAGGCAAGGGACTGGACATACTAAAACACTGGGCAGAGTTTATAAGTTCAGGATGACAAATTAAAGACATGTAAAGACAAACTTATACACATATAGAAACACTATTTAATTCAACTTTAGCATGGTGTGTTCAGTTCAAGTATAATAAGGAGATAGGGCATGATGATATGAAGGGAAACGCAGTCAGCAGTGATGGTGTCTACTACACACCGCTCTAGCCCCCTCTGTTGGACAGATGAAACAAAAGCCCACCATTAATTCACTGTGTGTGTGTGTGTGTGTGTGTGTGTGTGTGTGTGTGTGTGTGTGTGTGTGTGTGTGTGTGTGTGTGTGTGGTGTGTGTGTGTGTGTGTGTGGGTGTGTGTGTGTGTGTGTGTGTGTGTGTGTGTGTGTGTGTGTGTGTGTGTGTGTGTGTGTGTGTGTGTGTGTGTGTGGTGTGTGTTGTGTGTTGTGTGTGTGTGTGTGTGGTGTGTGCTGTGTTGTGTGTGTGTGTGTGTGTGTGTGTGTGTGTGTGTGTGTGTGTGTGTGTTGGTGTGTGTGTGTGTGTGTGGTAGCAGTAGTTGTGGTTTCTGTGCCACTGAGTGATAGACTCATTAGAACAGGAGCTCTGCACATGTGCTCCAGCTGGACTGTCTGTCTCCTCACGGTTCCTCCTCCCTCGTTAATGTTCTGCTTACCTTGTGTGTATAATTGTGAGTCAGTATACGTTTTTTATTTCTGAGTTTAAATGTGTGTTTGCCATTGATGTACATGTGTGGCATATATACTCTGTGTGTGTCTTTGAGTGTAAGTGTTTCAGTGTTTTTATGACTGCATGATAACTACTCTATAAATGTGTGTGTGTGGTGAGGGGGTGGATTCTAGATGAGACTCTCCCTCTCTTACACACACACACACACACACACACACACACACACACACACACACACACACACACACACACACACACACAGTATACTTATCTTCCTTTCTAAGGTGGTTCATTTAATATAAAATGATAATACATGTCTGAATAATTATGTATGTAAAGTACCACAATGTGGAATTGTTACAAAACACAAAACTGTGTATGTACCGCCATGTTTCTTCTTCTCCTGTGTGCCAGCCAGCACTGGTGTTGTTAACGAGCTGGGGCAGTGTTGAGCTGTTGTGTTCAAATGTAAAAGGCTTAAGTTTGGCCTTGAGAGCGCTATCACTGCTCCACTTAATTGCTTGAGAGAGCACAGTTCAGTCCGTTGTTTGGCGGAGAAAGTGAAAGTGCCACACCGCTGAATTATTGATGAGCAATCACATGCATACATGAGCCAGAAAGTGTGTAAGCACGTGTGAATGCTCACTTACACACGGACATCTCTGCATATGGGAGCATGTGTAGTGATAAGTGTTTAAGGGTTTTGTAACTTGGTTCTCAAGGATACCAGGAGCTATTTTAATATCAATTACCTTTGTTGATTTTACAATATTAGCATTCAAAATGTTAGTTTACGACTCGATGGTGGATGATGGAAATGAGGGGAAGAAGGACGAGGAAGACATTTAAGAAGAGAAAAGAATTGATCAGGGAAAAACAATGAATGTTTGATGTGTTTATTAGGAAGCTTTATATATTTTACACCGCAGAAAGACCTGTGTAGGCGCAGATTTTTTGTAAAGTTCTCGGTCTTAAAGATTTGTATGAAAGAAATTAAATGTTTTGATGGTTGATGTTTTGGTTGGAATCAAATACGATACCACTATGTATGTAGTTGTAGAAAACCATGGTTACTTGGTTACTTGCACGTGACTTGACTATATATTATTGGCAGGGTGGGTTTGTGATGCAGAGAGGAGGGGAGATAGGAAGAGGAACAGATGGTGTTTGGTAGGAGGTGAGGCTTGTGGTCATCCTGTCCAGAGCTGCATGAGATCTGCCTGAAATGTCTGTGTGTGTAATAAAAAATGCAGTCGAGAGGAAATGCTGTTATCTAGTAATCCATATCACTGAGTAAAAACCTTGGAACTGCAATTGTTTTGAAATGATGAGTTGAAGTCTTTTTTTAAACAAGAATGCCAGTTGCCGATTCCAGCTTTTCAAATGTGAGGATTTTTCGCTTTTCTTTCAATTTTTTGCCAGAGTGAATTCAATACATTTGAGGTTTTAAGTGTAAGTCAGACAACGCAAGCTATTTGAAAACATCAACTTGAAGACCTCAGGGAAATTGTGATATCATTCACAATTCTCTAACATTTTAAAGGGCAATACAAAAATAATGACAGAGCTTATTTGATTTTGAATCATCAATATTTATAGCTCTTATCATCAGTTCTCGGATCAAGATCAACTCACGGCCCTCAATGTGCTTAATACGTTTATAAAACCATCTCAATTACATTTTATAATTCGATAAGGAGAATAATTCTTACCCAAACATGCATTGTAGACTTCATTTGCGCCATTGATGTGTTTGAGCACATTGGTCCTACAGTGTGTGTCCACCTGCTTGTTCTCTGTTGATCCTCTCTCACCTGGATAGCCATGTTTTGCTTTATTTAAAGAGCTGTGTGTATATTTGGAAGCACACATTTTCACATTAGCAGCGTTGACAAGAAATAATGTGACTACGGTATGTTGAAAAGGGGGAAGACAGACACACACACACGCTTTCATGTAATCACACACTGACGCTGGGCTCTCCTCCAGAACTCGGTCATGAATCACAGGCGAGGAACAAAGACTTAGCCGAATGGCTTGTTCGACTTGGAGCAGAGTTAGTTAGCCCTGTCCGCTGACATATAGTTATGGATACATATACACACAGTTGGGGGAAATAGCCTGCATCTCCAACACCGCCCACTGTATCTATGGGGGCACGCTTTAATTGGATTGCCACGGTGCCCATGTGTAGACGCTGTTCTGTGTGTCCATGCAAAGACACCCGGCCCTCTCCCACCCCGCTATCACACATAGGTGTTTTTGTGTGTGTGTTTATGCAAGGAGCTTAATGGCTAAGCCTGTGTCAGGCCGGTGAAAACATGGTCATTCATATGGTAATAACCAGGCAAAGAAGGGGACAATAAATCTCTCAACATCCTGTGAAAGCGTACAGAGAAGTGCACAGAGCTGGGAGCTTCGTATGGGACACCATCCCACTCGTATCTCAAACACCGGGACGCAGGGTTCCTCTTCACTGAAGAAGATGCTGGAAGTGCTGGACGCCAAGTAGGTGGAACCCATACTCGGTAGCATTAGTTATTTATATTATAGCAGGCTTATGTTATTTTGTTAAACATAGATCGTATGGTTTTATATGAAGGACTAATTTGTCTCGACAGACGTTTAGCAAACAAGTGTAGTTTTAATCGCTAAATTAATCAGAGTCTGTGAAAACATGAGTTTCCTGCCTGGGTTATTTAACAGCTCCCCTGAGGAATGTAAAACAGTCGGACTGCATGCAGCATGTTTGGCTGAGCACATTTAATAGCATCTGGACAAGGGTTAGGGTTAGGGTTAGATCAGGTTAGGTCATTCTGTGCTTCAGACTCCTTTTGAAGTATGACAAATTAGATTGTTGAGTTAGAGAGTATAGCTGTACTGCCTGAATGGAGGGCATTAGCGAAATTGAATTTGACTTTGTTTGACTGGATTTCTCTTACCTTTTGAAACAGCTCACATTGAAAAACATGGTTCCTCACAGTGAGGTGAGAAGAAGCACACGAGAAGCAATTTTTTGAATGAGGACAAGTTGAATGGAGCTCCTGTCTTGGAATAAGCTGTTCATTAGCAGCCAGTCAGGCACCATACTTACTTTTTGTGCTGATCATTGCAGCTCTGCTTACTCTGTAACTACACCGTCAGGGCCAAATGACAGCAGCACACATGGTTTTTTCTGCAGCTCAAGAGAGATGTTCAGGCTGTCACCGGCAGCAGGGCTGATGAGCCAACAGGGAGTACAGTTAGGCTGGCACTGAGAAACTAAACATGTAGAATACATTAGTTAGTCCATTACAGTAGCTGGAGGCGCGCTGTGCTTGTTGGCTGTAAACAGATTCCTGTGTTTCGTGGCAGAGTCTTTACTGCGAGGCTCCCACACTGGTCACGCCTGTCACACAGATGTCTTGCTCCACCAATCACACATATTCTCTGCAGAGACACTCACAGAGGCGACATGAAAGGATTCACACAATGAGGCATTCTGACATACCCAGTTTTATATAATGCAGTTTTCTCAGGCTGGTTTAAATAGTGAAACAAATAGGATGCTGTAGATCTGATGAGGTCAATGGTATAACTGCCATATTGTTTCGTGCACTTGCTTTGTTCTTTATCATTGGCCAAGGTGATTTCATTGAGCCTTATGTATAGAAACAGTGTATGATGTTTGAAAGGACAGATCCTGACACTGGCGTCCGTGTTGTTGAGATGCATGTTCACACATCATGAAACTCTGGCTGCGAGCCAGAATAGCAGCACATCGCTCAGTTTGGACTACAGCCAGGGCTCTATCTCAATCTCTCTCACACACACACACACACACACACACACACACACACACACACACACACACACACACACACACACACACACACACACAATGTCCATCCAAGCAACAGCAGCACAACTTTATGCATTTAAATATAATTTGAAACACAAAAAAGCAGGAAATCTCCATATTTGAGAGGCTGAAAGACGCATTTTCTTCCATTATTGCACGCCATACTCATTGATACAACCAATGACTACAATGCGTGAGGTTTGTATGTTAATGTGTGTCCATGTGTGCAATATCCTGATCCTTGGTCTGCTTTAGTATTCACTCTTGAATTCTTCTGCATCTGTCCCTTTATGAGAGCCGGGGAAATTGCACATTCTTGTGTGTGTGTGTGTGTGTGTGTTTTCTCGTCAAGTGAGTGCTACAGCATCAGTGTATATTTGTGAATGTTAATTACGGCCCCCTCTCGTCTGCTCCCCAAATCAGTGCACAGCTGTAGGGCCCCCCGAGTGAGGCAGCGCTGCATCCTACGTCTTATTATTCACGCTGTCTGTCTGCTCACCAGTCATACACAGCCTGGGGGATAGGGGGGTGTTTTGGGCTGTGTGTGTGTGTCTGTGTGTGTGTGTGTCTGTGTGTGTGTGCATATGTGATGAGGGGTTATGTATTAGCAAAGTGGTAATGGAGGGTTCATTCAGTCTCCTAAGTCGTTGGCAGTACTTAATTAAAAGCGATACGACAGTGTGATTGGAGCAGTTGATAAATGGATGGAGACTGAGAGACGCCCATGTGCTTTAGGATTGGAGATATCTGAGTGTGTGTGTATGTATGTGTGTGTGTGTGAAGAGTGAAAGGGGAGAGGAAGTCATTACCTTTTAATCATATCCTCCTTTTTTCCTTATCGTCCTTTTCCTCCTCTCCTTTCTTTCCTCGTCCCCCCTTCTGTCTAATTTCTCCTAATGCCCCTTCCAGTCGCCCCCCCCCGTTTCATTTCTCCAGCTGGCTCTCAGTGTCAAGCTCCTTGTCATCTTCAATCAAGCCCTCTTTTCTGCAACACTTATCCTTTTTCCTCTCGTCCCTGACTGTCTTTAACCTTCCAGTAGATGTGTCAGAATGACTGGAGCTGTACAAAAGAATAAATCTCTATAGTCACATATTTGTCTTAGCCTTGAGGTTGCATGACATCTCGTGGCTTTCTGTAAAGTTAGTGTACTGCTGTGCTCAGCTGGGAGCTACAGTCAGTGTGACTGGAAATTGTCCAGGACTACTGTGTGAGAAACTTATGCCATGAGATTAAATGTAATAGATTGTTTCATTCATTTACATAAATTGGAGAAAATTCTTGACAAAACTTCAATATACAGCGCGTACCAGTGCAAGACCAAACTACAGCCTCTAATACAGTATAGGGCAACATTAAGTGTATACGGTACATGTCTACTGAAGCAACCTATGAGTAAAAATGTAAAAAAGTTAAATAAAATATAATCTCTAGCAATGCAACAATTAATGTCATTATTGCGTAATCTGCTGATAGTTTTCCGGATTTAATAGTTTTGTCTATAAAAGAAAATAGAGAAAAATGCCCATTATAATAATGATCACTAATATATATATATTTATATATAAGCATTACAAAAATTCTATTTTCTGGTTTGTTATATCCTATTAGACTGAATATCTCTTGATTTGGGATTGACAAATAAGACTTGGGATGGACATTTTTTACTCTTATATTACATTTTATAGACCAAATGATTAAACGATTATCATTTTCTAAACTGCTCAATAAACCCGGCAAATTGTTTCAGCTTTAACAAAATGTTCAACATCGTATTGTGGGGGGTTTCTATTGGACTTCATTTCATTGTGATGGGGTTATCCCTTTTTTTTCCCCCATTGAGTTTATTCAGGCTATTTACATTTTAACATGTGGATTTAAGCCAAGATTCAGAAGGTGACTGACTCTGTAGTCCAAGGTGAAATGTAGTTCATCTCACTCTTTAGAAACAGAGTAGATGATCCATTGTGTGTGGGCGTTAGCTGGAGTCTTTGTGCTGGTCCATTACTGTGTATTCCAGCAGGCAATAATTAAACCTAATTATATGCAGCTATTCATTGAAATTAGCTGCCAAAGGGCAAATAGGTCTCTAATTTCTAAAATGAAATAGATGCAAACACCCAGACACTTGGGTGATAAGCCTGCTGGGTCTTCTGTAGCACTCTCATCTCCAACCAGTTTAAAACACACGGCAGGTTTTTGCTCAACATCAACAGGCTCCTGATCCCAATAAACCAGCATAGCTTCTGAAACAAGTGTTCACAATGCAGTTTTGAAGTACATATTACAGTACACGTTGGAAGTTATGCCTGCTTCTCTATTTTTCAGTTGTGGTGTTTGCCATGTTGTAGTATGCATTAAACGTAATGCTGTGGTTGCCTGCATCAATGAAAAGCTTCTGCTTTGCAGTGTAACAGCGTTTGCGCTGCGCTGTAACTTGACCTGTATAAACGTGTTGTAACAGACTAACCACACTGTGTGTGTGTGTGTGTGTGTGTGTGTGTGTGTGTGTGTGTGTGTGTGTGTGTGTGTGTGTGTGTGTGTGTGTGTGTGTGTGTGTGTGTGTGTGTGTGTGTGTGTGTGTGTGTGTGTGTGTGTGTGTGTGTGTGTGTGTGTGTGTGTGTGTGTGTGTGTGTGTGTGTGTGTGTGTGTGTGTGTGTGTGTGTGTGTGTGTGTGTGTGTGTGTGTGTGTGTGTGTGTGTGTGTGTGTGTGTGTGTGTGTGTGTGTGTGTGTGTGTGTGTGTGTGTGTGTGTGTGTGTGTGTGTGTGTGTGTGTGATTGGTATGTGGGATGGTGGTGGGGGGGGGGGCAGGGGTCTGCTTTGACACCCTAATCCAGCAGCCTAGTTTGGCTTTGTGTGGAGACCTTAGCTGGGAGGAGAGACGGGTGGAAAGAGTGAGAAAGACAGAGAGGGAGAGAAGGGGGGGGGTGTCGGGGGCAGTCGATTGAAGAGAGGGGGGGTAGTCGGGAGCGCCGGGTTTGAGAGAGGGAGGGGAGTGATGGGAAGGAGAATGTGGGAGATGGGGTTCGTTCATTCTCCTGCTCTCACTATGAGAGGAAACAAAGGATGCTGAAGGGCCTGACTTATGACAGCAGGACTTCTTACAGTGTACCTGTTAGCTGTTAGCATGTTAGCTGTTAGCCTCCGCTGACCTAACAGCCTGTATTGAAGCTGCTGGCTTCTTCTTGTTTTTCTTCTTCTCTTTCAATCCGTCTGTGCATCTCTCTCTCTCTGCTGAAGACTCCTCACTGCTGACCTGCTTGCTCCCCTGGCTTCTATATGTGAGTTATACTGCCTGTCTGTGTGTCTTGAAACTATTTAATAGGGGTCTTATGAGGTCTTGTACTGTACTTTTACTTTTTTCCCGCTGTTTGGTTTTTGTCTTATAGACAGACAAAAAAAAGCCAGACATGTGGTTATATCCGTAGTGGGGATCTGTTCTTTCTCCATCTATCTATCTGTCTCTCATTCGTATTTATGCTCCTTTTTTTCCGGCATAACTGGTCACACAGTAACAGCAAAGAAACTAGTAACACCACTATTTGCCCATTTCCTATTGGCAGGGAAAGTCAGAGAAGTTATGGTGAAGTATGTCAATGCACACCTGAAATAGTTCCTCTCTGATCCTCATACAAACTGTTCTCTGCAAATATGCAGTGGAAAAGATGAGATTTCAGCGGCTGTCTAGGGTAACGCTGGGCTTTGTATGCCAGAGAGCTAATGCTAAATGACAGCTGGCTACATCTGCTTTTGTTGCAGGCAACACACACGACTGGAGAGCAAATGCTTCCCTGTCTAAATATTTAGCCGTGGTTTGTGGTTGAAGGGCAGACGGCGTGGTTGCTGGTTTGGCAGTAGTGTTGGCACTTTGAGGGTCAGCTTGGCACAGGAGCTGACATTAAGGGTTGGGGGGGGGGGGTTCCTCTCTGGCTGGCTGTCACTTAGGAAGAGAGGAAGGCAAAGGCTGGATGTTATTTATTCAAAGATAAAGACACATTTTGGACTATTGAATAGCAGTTAATGTTATGAATGAAATTAGTGTTGCATTATGTGAGCACAGCATTTCTCAATATGATTATATATATTTTATATTTACATTCAGAAAGGGATTTCTCGTCTCAGATTCTTTTATTTATTTATTTATTTTTTTTATTTAGCCTTTATTTATACAGGTTTAAAATCTCATTGAGACACAAGGTCTCATTTCCAAGAGAGACCTGTCAGTGGTAACACTACCACACAAAGTTACAGACAGACAGGACACCAAACACAGAGGCAACAACAAAATACAACATCGTAAAAAAAGCAGTCACCGAAATCCACACAGCAGTCAGTTAAAGCAGGTGCAAACACCCACAGATGATTTCTCCAGCTTTTTTAAAATTAGTTTAAAATCCGTGATGGGTATCAAAGTGGTCAGCTTAAGTTCCTGCTGAAGTGTGTTCCAGGTCGAGGGGGCAGAGTATGATATGGCTTTTTTCCCAAGCACCGTGCGAACTGAGGGGACGGACAGAGTGATGTAATGTTGAGATCGTAGGCTATAGCTGTACTGTTTGTGTGATATGTAAGTGGATATGTAGAGGGGCAGCAGTCCAAGCATAGCGGTATAGATGAATTTGTACCAGTGCAGTGATCTGCGCATTGATAATGATGTCCAGTTGACTAAAGAGTACAGCGTGCAATGGTGTGTGAGGGGTTTACAGTTTGTTATGAACCTCAGAGCCCCATGGTAGACAGCGTCCAGCAGATGAAGGGAGTGAGCTGAGGCGTTCATGTACACAACATCCCCGTAGTCCAAGAGCGGCAAAAATGTGGCAGCTACAAGCCGTTTCCTCGCACTTGTGGAGAAGCAGGCCTTATTTCTAAAAAAGAATCCCAGTTTTAATTTCAATTTCCTTAAGAGATTGTCAATATGCTGTTTGAAGCAGAGATTTTCATCTATAGTGATGCCTAAGTATCTGTAGGTGTTAACAGCTTCAATGGGGTTATGCTGTGCAGACATGATGCAGGGAAGAACAGTTGGTAACCTTTTCTTATTGGAAAACAACATGACTTTTGTCTTATCTGAATTTAACACCAACCTAAGGTGGAACAGATGTGACTGAAAAGTGTCAAAAGCAGACTGCAGACGTTCAAATGCAAGGGCAACAGTGCTAGCACAACAGTACACAACAGTATCATCTGCATATAGATGTACAGAGGCATCAATGCTTTTACCCACATCATTTATATAAATAGTAAAAAGGGTCGGTCCCAAGACCGAACCTTGAGGAACACCTCTGGGCACATTAAGAAAGCTTGAGGAGAGACCGCTGAATTTTACACATTGCTTGCGATTCGAAAGGTAGTTTTCAAACCAACCAACAGCTTGGTCAGACAGGCCTATATGAGATAACTTCTGGCATAGAATGCCATGGTCCACAGTATCAAAAGCCTTGGATAAGTCTATAAAAAGGGCAGCACAGTAGCTCTTTGCGTCCAAGCTTTCGACAATGTCATTCACTACTTTCAAAGCAGCTGTTACTGTACTGTGCTGCTTCCTAAAGCCTGACTGGTGAGGAGATAGAATGTTGTTCAAGCTTAAATATTCTTTGATTTGATCATTCACCAGCCTTTCAAGTACTTTAGCTAAAATAGAGAGCTTGGAAATTGGTCTGTAATTATTCATCACCATGGGATCACCACCTTTCAATAAGGGGAGAACATTTGCAGTTTTCCAAACATCTGGAATGACATTGTTTGTTATAGAAAGATTCTGGGATCATTTTTTGAAATTGAACCTGACATCATTCCATTTAGAGCCAGAACAATCATCAGAACATCAACCAGCAACTACTTTATCAATTCATTCGTTGTCTAAGTCATTTTTTAGAACAATAATGGTCCAATTGTATTGTTGTCCCTTTCTTCAAATTGTTTTAATTTCGGGCTAGGAGATTATCAAGGACTGGCATTTTGTACTATTGTCTGATGTTCTTTTGGAAAGACTGAACAATAATGAAAACAAACAGTTTTATAATTATATGATATATATAAGTAAATATAATGACAACCTTGTTCATGTAGAAATTACATTTGTGAGACCTATCTTAGTATAAGAATTTGAAGCAGTACTGTTTATAGGTATGATCCATTAGAAGAAGTTAGAGTGTCATCAAGCTTTAGTGTTGCTTAATGTGGGAGGGTCCGCAAACACACACACACTGACACACTTAAGGAGAAAGTTAAGAGCAATAGTTGACATACACAGTACATCTCTGACTTCCTGCATCTAAAAGGAGAGATGTCTAAACCTTTTCCTGCTACGAATTCATTTTTCAGTGACCTCATTAAGGTGAGTCTTAAGTAAAGCCAATCTCACCCTCTTCATTCAGAGCTCCATTATCTATCCATGATGTGTTTGTGCTGGCTTGTAGAGGAATGTGCTGTGTTTCAGTATGTATAAGAGCACATCCAGGCACATGCAAGGTAATTCTCTAATGGGCCTCGGCTCCACTCAATAGCCATCAGTCAATTATAGTCAATATGACACAGCAGAGGGCAGCGGGCGCTCGTGCTGTCACTGTTCTGACTGTCACAAGATTGACCGTCTCTTCTTCCAAATTGGATTGCGTGCAGGGTGAGAGGAATGTTGGTAACACGATTTAAAAGACGTGTCAGAAAAAGATCTCTGGAAAACAAACTCTTGCCACTTAGAATGGATGGAACGAAATGTGTACATTAGACTCATGGCTCATTGGCTTTTCTTTTTCCTCTGCAAGAATAACTGCTGCAGGTATTTCAACAAAGAGCTCAAAAGATGAGTAGAATGCTTAGTATGCGTGGAGAGTGAGCCCAGGGTGAGAGGAAGGTAAAGAGGTTAGAGTGGAGAGATAAAAGCCACAAAGGAGGTGGGTTTGGATGAAGGTGGAAAAAAAAAACAGTCTTTTAATTCAGCCCCTTGAGATATTCTCTCACCATCATGACATGAGAAAATCCTCCTCCCCCCTCCCTCGTGTGCTTTGGTTCATCTCCCTCTTTTGACACATTCCATCTCGTTTTATTTACTGGATCCCACCGCCCTCTCCCCCCCCCCCAGGTGCTTGCTTGGAGACACCCTTTCCCTTTTTTCTTTACAGCTCAATTACATGGTAAAGCCTTTAGTCAGCGCAGGAGGGTGGAGGGGGTCGAATGAAGTGTTTCCCACTCAGCTGTAAATATTCTGTAAGCTACAGCTTGCGATTGTGCAATTTGACGTCACGCTAAACTTCCCTCCATCCGTTGCTCCATCACTCTCTTCTCTGCGTCCCACTGCCTTCCCCCCCCCCCTCTGTTATTCCCCAGGCGGCAGGCACACATATTGACCTTTGGATCCTCCCATTTCTATCTCGTGGTACCTCAATCGGAGAAGGGGAATGGAGCATCTTTCTGTGAATACATAAAAACACACACAAATATACGTGCAGGCATATTGTTAAACACACTCAATCATATGCACCCGCACAGTAAATATCCCGATGCTACGGCGCCTCAGACTTTTTGTTTTTTAAAACGAGGGTCATTGTTTACTGTTGAATGCATTGAGTCCATTCCTCCATATTTAATGACGAAGCTGTTTGTTCCCAGATGAAAAGATTAGCTTCACTAAGACATAACTTGATGGATCAGTGTGTGCAAGGGGGCCGCTCGGCCACAGAGACCGCTGACCAGAATTTGGTGCCGCCGCGGAGAATAGCCCTCTATTGTGTGGTTGTCATGCTGGTTGGCTGCTGTGGTGCGCACACACAGACATACTGATGTACACACATACAGGCCGAGACACTTATCACCAGAAAGAGTCAGTGTCGGGTCAGCGCGGCCTGTGGACAGCGCTGTATTGTTGCTAGCCTCCATCTCTACTGGACATTTAACAGTGCAGGCATTCAGCTGTTCCTGGTGACTCAGGACCAGCGGGCAGCGCCAACACAACCTGCCCTCACACTAACACACTGTTGTGTTCAAGAGAGATCAAAGATAACTGAAGAATATTTAGTCTGAGAAATGTTGGTAACAATTATTAATTGAGGGAGATAACTACATGAAAGATCTAGGACAATAGCATGTGCTGTATGAAAGGGGACTTGTAAAAAAAGTACATTTTATGAATTAATATAGGTTAAATATGTCAATAAAGGGCAAGTAAAGTAAATGGGTGAGGGTTTAAATCAATGTGTAACTGCTCCTAACACTAGGATGGGTCAAATGCAGAGAAACCATTTTGTTACATAGTAAGTAGGCCTACTGTGTAATGACAATAAAAGTATAAAAAAAAAAAAAAAACCCTAACCCTATCCACATAGCCCTATTGAACCTATCACTTAACCTCCACTCTTATGACCCCCACTGAGAGCCTATAGAGATTAATATAAAGCACACACTGTGATCCCTATTCATTGGCGTCCAGTGTTAACATCCTGTAGAAAATCTGACCAGTCAGATCTTGAGTTGACTTTTGTGAGCATTTCTGGCTTCCTGCCAAAACAATGCACATGTCAAGTCAAGTGGCTGTTTGACTTTGACACTCCTTCCAGCTCCTCGGTTTGACTGGCATATTTTCCTCAAGACCCTTCCTTTTTTCTCCATCCATCTTAAGGGGTGTTGGAGCCTGTTTGAGAAAGGTCACATATGAGATCATAGTTTATGTACATTCTCATAGTTGTGTGTTAGAGGTGCTGTCAGTCAGCCCTCTCTGAGTGAATCAATATGTCTTTTGTCTGCCAAAGAGTGAGCCTCCATCCCATAAGCCTCAGCTTGGCTTTGTCTGATGTGCACAAACACAGTGACATCTCACATCCCCAAATCAGCCAAAACACTCAGTCAGTGACCATCTTTTCTGTCTCTTTAACAGGATCCGTGCGGCCCGTGGATTTGTTTCAACACATTTGGACAGTTTGTTGACACTGTCATTTAGTGGTGATGAGTTCAGATGTTACACATTTTTGCAAAGATATTTGTGTTATTGGATAAAAGTAACAAAAGCAATTGCATAATCTGTGGAGTTGGTGAGGATATCGCACGATTAGAGACGGAAAAATCCAACTTTTTTCATACTTCACCATTTTGGATACATTTTATAGTCATCATCTGTCAATACGGACTGATCGGGTGTCAGGTTTATCTGTATAATATGTGATAATTGGGATCATTTTAAAGGTTGGGTAATTGAGATTTATGTTTCTTTTTTGTCTACATTTCTTAGGGTAAGGATATAACATTTTGTCATTTTAAATTAGCAACAATACAAGCACTAAAGCAGCGCTGGGGTTTGGATTTGTGTCTGTTTCTTCCTGTCCATGTCTTTGTTACCTTAGGATAACCATGGTCAATCTTTCATCACAATCCTAACAACCCACATTAAGTAATAGCTCCTTGCTAGCTCTACACCACACCGTGCCAAGCCTATAGACAATTAGCACTGTTAAGCTACAGTATATAACCTATTGCTGCAATCTGCAGAGCTTTATTTTACTTAATACCTTCACCCTATCTCTCTGTCTCTATGTGCCCTCATTTCTCCCTTACTTCATTTACTCTAGTTAGATTCCGGGCTGGGAGAAGCTTGTACGCTGAAGTTCCTTTCCAATAGGGCTATTAAAATAACATGCAGCTAGCTCTTATTTAACAGACTGCCTTTTAATTATGTGTGGGGAGACAACTGAGTGTGATTCAGTTCATGCTGACATCAGCAGAAGCCTTTTTACTTCTGGTAAAAACACTGCGAGGGAAAATGTTCCAGGCGCACCAGACAAATGATATTTTAAATGCCTCTTGCCTTGTCGATGTTATCATACAAGTATTTAAAGGGGAAATTTGAACACTAACTAATCTAACAATCGCAATGTCACTTCCTGAGTTTGAGAGAAAGATAGTTTCCAGTGGGTGAGGGCTGGTCATCTGCTACCACAGCCCTCCTCTGGTGCCCCGTGGTGCCAGTGCAACCAGCCTGGCACTTGTGCGCACACACACATACACACACACACATACACACCACCAGGGCATGGCTGAGCTAATGACTCATCTCTCTTCCCCTCCTCTTCTCTCCCTGTCTGTCTGTTCCTTTGTATTTCTCTGTCTCTGTCTGTACAGGGGACATCACTCAGAAGGGCTATGAGAAGAAAAGAGGCAAGCTGCTGGCCCCGTACATCCCACAGATACAAGGTAAGACACCGGCCTGCAGGACATTTACTGACCGGAACAGGTTTTTATCTTGGCTCTGGCTGCCTTTTAGCACAGCAGTTAGCATAGTGTCCTTGCAAGAGCATACACGATGAGAACAAGTATACAAATATAGGAGCAGTTTCATTTACTCACAGCATCATTTAGTAAAATAAATACAATCCCAAAACAGTAAAGAACACTGATTCAGAAGTTGCATTTTCTTTTAACTTTAGAAAATAAAGTATTTTTTGTATGAGAGGTACCAGATGGAACATTACATGGTCATAAAGCTTTGAGAAAGGATACTGTGAAGGCTTTTGACACATCTATACTTTATTCAGCTGGTTAGATACTGGATATATTAGGTCTGCTGTTGTGTCCTTGATTCCTCGGGTCTGTTATCAATGCCATCGCCCCGCAGCAAGCATATATCATAGTGTAGGTCGGGGCCAAATGAAAATAGATGCTAATCATCCGAAGCTAGGAAGACCTACTGTAATGGATTAGTAAATATTCAACGTCTCTGCTGTAATGATACATTTAGTCTAATTTACATGTTGAGTGTGTTTGTGTGCTGCTTTCATAACACTAAAGCTTAGCTCTAATTATTTAAAGGAATGTTATCTTTATTTAATCGTCAGCTCATGTGTATTTGTGCCTGCCATCCTGTGTTAGGCTATGGGTGTTTGAGAAGAGAGGTATTACATTTGGCAAACAGGAGGCGTAAAGTTTCCCAGATTTATGTCACTACTTATTATCTGTCCATGGCTTTTGAGTCTGAGCGGGCATACATTTATATTTCAATCCAGTGTATTTTTATCCCAAGTCAAGCAGTCAGTCCAAGGTGCCTCGGTCAGACTTTAAGGTCGAGGTGGTTTGCGGTGAATCCCAGAGGAGAGTCACTGTGAGCTTCATGCTTCTTTGTCCTTTGGTCCATGGCAGTCTTTGGTTTGGCCCGCTATCAGAACACCAGGCCTCAGTGGAAACCACAGTCTGTTGTGGGTCGCTCGCTCGAGGCTTTCCACTGGAGTTAGCAGGTCTGTTATTAAACTTTGTGGAACTATGTACTTCATTTTCTGTCTTTCTCTTGCTCCCTTGTTAAAGTGGATTCACGTGTTTCCTTTGTGTTGTTTAATTTTAGTTACACTCTGGCTGGATGCTAACACCTAAAGAAAATAGTTGATATATAGGGCAGAAATGGATGGGCTTTTGGAGGGAGTGATATTCTTCCAGCAGGATGAATGAATGTTTTGGGACTTGATGACACATCCATCCAGCACGGTGAATCAGTGGGTTAGGGTTTACCAGCTAAAGGGTTGAAATAGAACACCAATGGACTGAGCACCATGCTAAATTCCACAAGCTGATTTACTGCCTTATATTTCACTGTTGTCACAGGACTACATGTGCCAAGTGCAATAAAGCATAGATGCACAGCCAGATTGTTAAGATTTATGAGAGCTGATGAATTTTCTTTGTCTATATTTTTAGTGTGTGGGCTTCACTGTGAGCTTTGAAGGTACATAATTGCTTTAGGTGTCAAACATACAGGAAAGTCAACCATTTAGGAAAAGTTGCATTTGAATGTAAGTTTATAAGCATTAAAATGGAGCTCTGTGGAGGAATTTCTGTACCTCCGCAGTGAGAATACAGGTGTGTTGACTTGAGTGATGGTTTTAAGACATCGAAATTAAATCTTACGACTTTGATGAGTCCCAGGTCGGCATTGAAACCAAGCCATTCATTAATATGAAGCATGTGTCATTTCAATCAATTATTTATGTCTGTGATGTAAATTGACAACTGTGTACAGCTCATTAGCCAGGCATATTTGCTATCTAGGAAGTAAGGCATGGCACACTGTCACACCGGTAATTGTTGGCATCAGACGAGTGCACAAAACTCATCAGGGTTCGCTCTGGACCAATAACAACATGTGCTGTGACGGAGCATGCCTCTGATTGGCTTAGAGCGGCATGTCTCTAACGTGTGTTCTTCCCAGCAACCCGGGTCTGGTGTCTTGGCTTGTTTTTATAGACCTGTTTCCTCTGGGAGCTGGGGAAAGGCTGGAGTGTGAATGGGCTGTAAGAGCAATATCAGGGACAAGCATATATTAATGTCGTCCATCAATGATTAGGGATTTGTTTGTGTGGTGTTGTGTGTGTGTGTGTGTGTGTGTGTTGTGTGTGTGTGTGTGTGTGTGTGTGTGTGTGTGTGTGTGTGTGTGTGTGTGTGTGTGTGTGTGTGTGTGTGTGTGTGTGTGTGTGTGTGTGTGTGTGTGTGTGTGTGTGTGTGTGTGTGTGTGTGTGTGTGTGTGTGTGTGTGTGTGTGTGTGTGTGTGTGTGTGTGTGTGTGTGTGTGTGTGTGTGTGTGTGTGTGTGTGTGTGTGTGTGTGTGTGTGTGTGTTTTAATAAAGCTGGTGTCATATTTCAAACTTTTGATATTGAATAGTTTACTTGATGCATGTGTAAATGTGTTGCAGCATTTTCCCTGTGTGTGCTGCTGCTGTCTGAGAGTTGCTGACAGTGTGGAGCTCACTGATCCCCTCTAAGCTGCCGCTGAAAAGCCGGGCGAGCTGATGGGTGGCAGGCTGGCCTGGTGTGTGACCGGGCAGCCAGATCGGTGTAGATCCAACACGCTAAATGTGTGATGACGCTGTCCTCAAAAGGCTGTTTTCCAATTGGTATACATTTGATTAACAGCGTTCGCAATATCACAGCAACTTCAAAGCTGTTAATTTTGCCCAAAACGTATAGATTTATGTTATTCCCCAATGGCACTTTAGTTTAACTCCAGCCAGCCTCCACAAAGGATATTGATTGTTTTCATTTGAACATAATCAACTTACTGTTAGTTTAACAAGGTCTGTATTCATTTCAGTCGGATAACATTTAGAACGTCTTTTAACAATAAATCAACCTTTTTATTATTTTTTTAATGTATTTACAAAACTGTCAATCCCCTTGCCACTGATAGGCAGCTTTGATTGCTGGTTCAATTTGTAGTAATGTTACCACTGGCTTGTTGTGCTCAGTTTGCTGTGTTTGCCTGAAGATTTGCAGTGGTTAATGTCCATATTTTAGAATCCAGTTAGCGGGTTTTAATTGGAATAACTAGATAAAAAAAAAACTCTTTAGCAGGAACTTGAGTTTATGATGTATTGGGTTAGTGCTTGTCCCTTCCACAGAGGTTTTAGTACTCTACTCACACAAAATGTATTTCTTTATATGATGTTCTGCTGCTTTGACATATATCTGCAAGTATGAAACATGCAGTGTTTACGTGAAAGAACAAAGACATGAAACTTCAATCATATACTGCCAATCACCCGTGCACTAGTCGGTATTGTTTGTCGAGCTACAGTACTACAGAAGCATCCTTTCAAAGTGTATTCTCCTCATTGTCCCACTGTCAGGAAAATATACTATATAAAGCTTTCGGATGTATTGCAGAGTTATAGTACAGATGCTGTTCCTTTGAATGCTTCCTGCTCCATTGTGTGTAAAGTTGTCCCTCATCTCTGCCTAGAATAACTGCAAAGGCCTTTCATTGCTCTATATGGAAATACAAACACCTTCTGGGAGCTGCATTTCTTTAGTCAGAAGTATGTGTGCATGT
Source organism: Trematomus bernacchii (assembly GCF_902827165.1). Classification (NCBI taxonomy): domain Eukaryota; kingdom Metazoa; phylum Chordata; class Actinopteri; order Perciformes; family Nototheniidae; genus Trematomus; species Trematomus bernacchii. Next base: position 17,430,397 of record NW_022987648.1, on the reverse strand, counting down.
AGACAATTTATAATGCACAACATAACATACTGTACCTTAAAGGTCCCTTATTATACTCTTTTTCATCAATATATTATAGGTCTCAGATATATACAAAACATGTCTCTGAAGTGTTTGGCTACAAATACCAAACAGATCATTGTAGCATCCCATAATCCCCTCTGTTTCAGCCAGTGGTTGCGTTAGACATTTTCGTTGTCCGTCATTTTGACGGACAGGATCGTAAAATTTCCGTCATAATCCATTATTACCCGTCATTTTATTTTTCATGTTTTAATGATGAGACATATTTCATATTTATGTTTGGGTACTAAGCAGCAAATGTTCATTCATTCCTTTTTTTTATGATTCATACAGAACTTTTAAGGGCATGGAGAAAAAAAAAGATGAACATAAACACCGACCGTGCGGTCACTTTTCATGTCAAAACGAATATGAATGATTTATTTTTCCTTGCCACTTGCTTGTCCCTCTGCTGCTGGCTGAACGTTGTCAGTTTTAGTCTTACTGGCTTGTCCTTCATCCTCCACTGCATCAATCCCTCTTTTTTCACCTCGTTTATCCACACCATCACAATTACTGGGCTTATTAAAAAAGCTTCGGACACTCAGGTGCCGTGACATTTTGCGATTGCTAAAGCCGGTTAAACAACGAGGTAATCAACGAGGTCAAATACAAGACTAGACAATAGCTACTTAATATACACACACTCGCCACCAACTGGACAGGGGTGTGAATTACTAAATAATAGTTACAGTAGAGTACAGTAGATCGCCCTCAGTCGACCTGGCCACTAAGGATGTAATATAATGTGGGCCGCTGGTGGACATTTTGGCGCTGTTCCGAGTTGTGTTCTAATCTGTCAAAATGACGGACTGCTTTCAGAGTTTTCCGTCAGTCTTGGAAAAATTACGTCATAGACGGAAAATATTCGGTTAACGCGACCTCTGGTTTCAGCCCTGTTTCAAAAGTGCTGATTCTCTTACTTTGACTTTAGATGAAAATAAGGAGCCACTCCCCATGCGAGAGATATTTGGTTTTGGTTCATTTTCAGACAGGTTTTTATATAAATGGATCAGGACAAAAAGAGAGGGGGTTTTTATTCCTGAAACTTTCAGAGTCTCTTAATACAGAGGGGACACATATTTATGTATGAAATACATTGCATAATAGGTGACCTTTAATAGTCGCTGAATTAATTGGGTATAAAGTTAATCTGGATCAAACTTGTGATGTTCTGTCAAATAAGATTAATCTCGTTCTGTCATACTTTGATTTATTAGAAATATCGATACTTCCTTCCTTCTTCAAATACATGAGAGGAAGAAGAAGTGAACCAATAGAAGAAGACTACAAATAGAGCCCTTGGCACGACCTTCCTCCAGAAGGTTTCCCCTCTGATGTTAACCACTAGTTACCTAATAAGACTCAAATGAGAGTTGCGTAAGCAGAAGGATGAATCACAGCCTGTGTCACGCTGAGCAGAGCGGTTTGACATCTTTGAGGGTTTGATAATTTTAGAACGCTCTAGTTAGAAGATGTTTTCTGTTTGACATTCATGGTGCTTAATCACCTCCCTTCTGTTACGCCTGTGCACATTGCATATGCTTTCCTTGGACAGCTTTAAGGCAGTTGGAAAGCTGCAAGAGAGGCTGGATTAATTTAAGTGAAGACTTTCTCAACTCCAAGCTACTGTATTTGAAGAAAGCCGCCTAAGAAGGGATTAGTATTAAGCTTGTGGATACTTGATCTAGTCAAGCAATATGCAGAATGGTGCTCTACTGTACGTCCAAGGTACATTCAGAGTGTCTAACTTGATTTAATGATAGTGGTTTTTCTGCTGGTCAGCATTAGAAGAAAGTATAACTTTAGATGTTGTCCTGTAATAAACTCTCCTCTCCCTCCACAGGTGTAGATCCTTCTCTGCAAATTGACAACAGGATCCAGGCCTCTTCCCAAGCTGTTCTGTCAGGTTCCAAACACCACAAGTCCCGGGCGGCCAACACCCGGGATGAACGCTTCAGATCCGGTAAACATGTTTCCATACTGACTGACAATTTTGAATGCCTGGCACTCCTCTTTTTTATGCCGTGGCTTAACTGAATGTATGTGTTCTTTTAGATTTGCACACAGAAGCCGTCCAAGCAGCTTTGGCAAAGTACAAGGAGAGGAAGATGCCAATGCCCTCCAAGAGACGATCTGTGTTAGTTCAGTCTTCTGTTGAGGCATGCACCCCGCCAGGTGAGACCTCGGTTCCTGTAAACCCTCTGTTGTTCCCCAAAGGCAAGGTGTTTCCTGTTCACACACAGCCTAGGCTAATGCTCACACTGGGTTGTTTACATGTTCTGACCTGAGCATTGAAGGCTAAACTGCAGACACTGTTGTTCCCAGTGGTGGAAGATGATGTCGCGAGGCATTGCCACTGGAAATAAATATGCATTTTGATGAATGTGTCTATTCTTTGTGACTATAAAGGGCTCAGTTCTCACTGCTGTGTTTCCAGGCAGAGCTTCCCACATGAGTTGCATAATGGATGCATAATCAGATTTTTAACATAGTCTCAAAATGTTGAACCTTTCTCCTGCTTTTATAGAAATGTGTGTTGTGGGTCAGTTCATTTTAAGGTCATTTGACTGCGTTCTTTGCTTTTCTTGTTGCAATTTTCAAGGCCTCTCAAAGCCCTCTTTTTGGAAAAAAAAGTATTTTATCTTCAATCTTCAATCAGTCAGTAAGCTCTCTGTGCAAGATGTGATGACAGAAGACTTGCCAGTCTCTCTGTAGTGGCTTTATCATTGGTGTATAAGAGTTAATTGGTGGGGGGCCTTCGAGCCTCATGTCTTGGGTAAAGAGAGGGGACACAGCGGTGGAGTGAGTAAACAGATTAAGAGCTCAGACATTGGGGTTTAAACAGGAGAAGGACGGGGTCTCTGAGTGGTTGTTTTCAGTCACACTGAGTCACCTAAAGGAGAAGGTACATAGGTTTGGCTAACAGACCACCATTACTTACATACTGTACATAAAAAAAATCTGGTGCTCTTCTGGGTTTTATGGATAATGGTAGCAACAGGTGGTACTGTTAGCACACTAGAAAGGTTGTGTTACTTATAAATTAGTATAACAAAGTATTTTAGCAATGCTAGCAGCATTTTTTCTCTAAGGAATACTATGTTGGTTTGTCAGTGGGTTGGCCAATCCACTACCTTATTTTGGATTCAAATATCACAACAACTGTTGAATTTGTGCTGAGATTTGGAATAGACATTCATGGTCTCCAGGGGATAATGAAGTCTACTGTCTTTGTTTAATCTTTAATAAACAACCAATATAAATGGTTACAGTCGCATCAAGTCATGCCGATCTTTAATTGGAAATGCATCTTTCTGTGATCTCCTGACTTCTCCTGTAGCTCCACTTTGATTTTACAATGTACACTACATAGATGAAGCATCGATTGAACCTGGACTGGCACAAGTGTGTAGAATGTAATTTGTGCGTCAGTATAGTGACCAACCATTATGAAGTTGCTTCAGCCAATAGGATTGGATTGATTATTTTATAGATACTGTAAGTCAGGGAAAACAACCTCAAGAATTTGACTGCTGGGTTGAAGCTTCATTCGATTTAGTATTATATCTTTATTGGACCTGACTTTATTGCCTAAACAAAATAGTGAGCAAGCGTAATTGAAATCTATCTCTGCTTAGGTTTTCTCTTTTTCTTATATTCTTCCTTACCTCCTAATCCTCCTTCAATGCCCGACCTTATCTCTGACTCACTCTTTACTATCTATTCTTGTTTTTGTCGTAGTTTTCTGTGACTAATACCTCTTCAGCTTTTCAGTTTCCTTTCAATTCTTTCCACCTCTCTATTTCTGCTTGGCTTTTCTTCTCTGACTCTCTCTTTCCCTCTCCCTCTGTGTAACTGTGTCAAGGTTACTGAGATTCTGAGACTGATTGGAGAGAGGCAGAGGAATAACAAACAGAATCATAAATGTGAGATAACCCCCGTGGGTCCGCTGGTTGTAGATACATTAAATTCCAGCTTGTTATAATCAAACCTGCTCCAGCCTTGCTCTGAAAGCCTCTGCAAGGGCACGAGTAAGCCTGAAAAATACTCTAATAGTTTCTCATTCATTGAATTTACTTGTCCACCACATACTGTGAGTGATGAGAAGACAGATCAAGATGAAAAAGTCTCATTAGTTTGGAGAACATCAAGAGACGTGATCATAAACAGGCTTGATCTCTCTTTTTCAGAAAATCTATTTCTCATCCTGTGGACTTGGGATATGTTTTCCACATTAGTTAGGCGTTGTTCTGTAAAGTGTATGCACATGTGCTAGGACTTGTATAATATGTGGACATTAATGAGTTTTATACATTATATGGGTCATGGCTGATGAGTAATGGGGTACAATTAGAACTTTCTTGGTGAGAACATATGTTTATTTTATCACATGGTTGATGTCTAAGCCTGTTTCGCCCTTTCATTGAACTCAGTTCAAAGAATAGTAATCTCAAACTGCTCATGTGTAACTTCAGTAACGCTGTCGAAAAATACGAGATTTCTGGGAGCTTTGCAGATGACGTGGATTGTGTTCATTTCGAATGATCCTTACCTTGCTTTGAAGTCGTTCCTGTTTCAGGCTATTTTTGCCTAGACCAACTGCTCAGCTGCCTCAAGGGACAGACAGTAAAATCATCAGTGACTGAGTTTGAGTGCAAGCCATAATAACTTAAACATACACTACATTAGCAAAGTCTTAATACAATATCATATAGGAAAATTGGTCATGCTATTTCAGTTGATGTTTGGTGTGCAAAAACACCTTCAAGCAGGAATACCTGTACCTGTTTGATAATATGTAAGTCAAATGTTTTGTATTAAACATCCATATTTTGAGGGCTGTTTTTAACATTCCTAAGATTAATATGAATGTGTATCTTATAAAGAGACCTTTGTTAGTCGAATACCTATGATTAAGTTACGTAAGCCTACTTTCAGTGTGCACAAACTCACCTCTTGTTATTGACATTCTCCTGTCTAGAAATACAAAACATTCTGGTCTGTTGTTGAAGGCTATCACAATTTATCATTTATAATACACATACTGTATACATTGCAAAGGGCAATGTTATGTTGTGTGTTTTTGAGGCTACTTTTAGAGGCAAACAAATATCCAATACATACAATACCAGTGAAGACATGACCCATTAAACAACATATCATCTCCGAGCTTTACAACGTCCATTTCCATTTCAAACATCTGGCCATCCTACTAGCTTATATGTACTCTCTCCAGTATGTATAAGTAGAATAATGTATCATCAGCATATCATCTAAATCCTGCGGCTCCATATCTCTGTCCACTGTTGTGACGCTGCCCTGTCTGTACCTGTCAAACACAGACACCTCCTCGGCGTCAGAAGACGAGGGTTCGCTGCGCCGGCAGGGACGTCTGGCCACCTCCACGCCCTACCAGGGCCACGGCCACCCAGCCGTGGAGCACTGGTTTAACCGTGTCATCCAGGGTTCGTCCACCTCATCCTCCGCGTCATCCACCTCATCACATCCGGGAGGGAGATCCGTCAACACCACCAACACCACTGCCCACGCAGCCCTCAACGCCAACGCCGCAGCTACCGCACTGGCCGACCTCATGGCACACACCCAGCTAGGTCAGTGACACACACACAGTCTCACACAACATCACCTTACGGCTGCTCGATCTGTTTGTTCTTGTCCCCTTTAATTGACGCAGCCCTCATACCAGGTTGTTGTAGTAAGCGGAAGGTGTTGTAGAAATGGAATAAAAAGTGGTCTCAGGCCAAGCAACAAAACAACATTTGAGGTTTTTTTCAAATATTGTTTTATTCTTATATCATTCTCAATTTTAATTGTAGAAGAATACGTATTGATTCAGTTTTAATTGCCTGTTCAGGGTAGAATTAAATTCCTATACAGTCCTTCAGCAAGCCTGCAGAATCCCCTGCTTACTCGTATGGTTTTGAATCCCTCCGTCTAAATAAATGAATGAATCTGAGTCGGCAAGCAGATTTTTTTTCACTTTTTCCATTGTCTGTCTTTTTTGCTGATATAAGCATAAGTTGAGCCAGCCAATCAGAATTGATGTCTTGTCAAAGGTGACATCTTAACTTGTATTGTGTTGCTCAGACAGCTATTTCTATAACTGTAGCTCCATCGCAGGCAGACAGCGCTGTCTTACACATCTGCTACTTCCAATGCCTTATCTCCATATAGAAGCATAAAAGCACTTGAGGCAAGACAAAGAAAACATGCGGCAGAGTTTTATTTAACATCTCTCTAATTAGTCGTCTCCCTCTGCCATCTCACTGTCATCCAGTCATGTGAAAGGGCACACAGCCACTTCCATACAAGTCTCTAGCTAATGAGACTCACTGGATTCATCTCCATACGTCTCTCAAACAGCAGCAAAGTGAAATGGTGTCTTGCTCGTGTATGTGTGTGTTGATGTGTGTGTGCTGGCAGACGATACTATTAGGATGGAGCTGTCAGATTTCTGTCCAGCTTGTCCCCCTCAAGGTTGCTGTCATAAAGTAGAAGCAGTGACTGGTGCTGAATGTGGCTGTAAATAAATCTCCTCTATTATCCTGTCCCCTGACCCCTCAAACTCTGTCTGTCATTCACTTCAGCTATAAACAATGACTAGTAGGCCATCATCGCACGCTTTGAAATCATTCATTTGTGTTGTGCTAATATATATAGTCAATATAGTACACATAAAAGCCATTACATTCTTCAAAGGGAACCTCAGCCCGTACATCACCATTTTCTTTTTTTGTCTGGGTCCAACAACACTGTTACCATATAGCCCTTCAGTGTGAACAGGTTTACTTTATAAACCCCCTTTTTTTTTGCCAATGTAGCATTTTCAAGTGTTTATGATTTCTATAAGAGTCACTAATTTGGTTTAAATAAGTTACAAGGTAAATTATGTAATTAATGGATCTGTGAAAAATCATTGTGAGTTTACCACTAACGGCAACAAATGAAAGCCTTAGCCTATTAATCAAACTAAACAGGCATCTTGTTGCCATGGATACATTCCTTACCGAGGGTAATGCATCTGCTGATTAGAAGCCATTTTTTCATTAGCATGGCATAAGTGAAATTCTTGTTAAAGGTCTTCTGCAGGTAAAGACTACTTTGAGAGGACATGAAGGCATTAAGCCTCCTTATCAAATCCCCACGTTTTTGGATCGGTTTATTTGCTCCTAAAGCAGATTTTTATATATTAGAGCTAGCCTAAGTAGGCCTGGAGTTTGCCCTTTTAACCCCCGACGCCCCACTCATCACAGATAACCACTCAGCACCCCCCCGATGTGACGGGGTTGTTGGAGCGCTCCTCGCTTCATGCAGAGCGGCCCCAGGTGGCCTCGGTGCGGGGCATTTCCCGGGGCAACAACCACCACACCAGCGTCATGGAGACCGCAGATGGTGAGTTTCTGACTCACACTCACACAAACACACAGAGAAACACACAGAAACACACACAGAAACACACACAGAAACACACTCATGTCCCTTTCTCCCCTGCTGTCTTCCCCTCTGTCTTCCTCTTAGTCAGTCTGCCTCTCAGACTGGCACAAGCTGCTGACTGACCCTCTTGTGTTGCCATGGTAACACTGCACCTCTCCAACCCCTTCCAAAAAGAAAATATGTCTTCTACCTAATGCCTAATGTGTCATAGACACTACCAAAACACAATTGATAATGATTTACACAGGAATTGTTTCACTTGAGTCCTAAAAGCGTCAGGTCTAAGAGTCAGAGTTGTAAACCAAATGATTAGTGGTGATTCCATTTTTTTCATGTTATTTGTCAATCAGTGCATAACATGAACAGCTTATCATAACATTTCTTATTCATAATTCTCTCACAGCGAACTCTTATCTACAAAATATATTGCCAGCTGTTTCAGAAGCTGTACAGATGTGTAACCAGTGAAATCACTATGAGGATGTGTCATAACTAGTTATTTTCTCTCAGTATTATTTCTACTTTTCTCATTCATCAGTTATATAGTATGTTTGAACAGTGATTTGCATAGCGTTAATTGTCCTCCGAGAGTTACCATGGAGGACAATCCCTTCGAGAAGTCATTAAAAGCAGCTCCAATGTGTTCCTGCTCTCTCCATCTCCATTCTTTCAACATCAGAGCTGAAATGCTGCTTTGAATTAATAGCCAATGTATAAAATAAGCCAGCAGTCTGAAAACTGGAACATTAACTTCCTGCCATCCATCTTCTGTCATTAAGAATGTGTGCGTTGGCTGCGTTATCAGTGCAAATACATGCTGAACCATCCCACCCTGCTGACATAAAGGGGAAGAGAGTGTTTAAAGATGTAAACAGTGTCATTGGTATCCCTTCTGTTTGGCTGTGCGGTTTTCAAGATGTTTCAAACCCACGTTGCTTATGTAAGTTTTCACACATCATACGAATAAATAAATCATATTTGTTGTTCTGGTGCAACAACAACAATCTTTGTCTTGGCGTCTTATAAGCCTGCTCTCACTTGCGTCTGGCAGTTGGTAGATTTCTCTATCGCACACTCACACACAAAGTTAGCAGGACTGTTTCGTTGACATCCTGATGTGTCTCTCCTCCAGGCTGTGAGTGGCGAAGTGAAGGATCCCTCACTTTAATGGATGGTATTTATAACAGTTCTTCCAACTCTATGGCAGTCTTCTATATGTGCACTCTGCTGTGTGTGCATTTATGTCTGTGTGTGTTCCTGCCTTCGCTTCCATTGTCAGGTCTAGCACTTGTCTAAACGTGTGTTTCCCAAAATATATGTAGAGCTAGAGTCTTATGATTGTGTGTGTAATAAAGTGTGTTACGGCTTTAGCATTGATAGCATCTACAAGTCTAACCTATGCTCTTAGAATTGGTAATGATAAAGCAGACTGTGAAGAGGCCTTATCCATGCCATGTGTAACTATTCAGAGTTGTGAATAATTAGCATGTTGACATACTGGTTTCTGCGCTCACACTTACACTTCAGTCAGTTTGTGATTCTCACTACTGTGACACAAGCCTATTAGCCTGTAGCCACAGGGTGGGTGCTTTGATGGCAGCCGTCTAGCACTGTTGCCATTTGAACAAATAGTTGGGTGTGGAAAACATACCACACAGTAACTTTGGGTCCATCTGGATTTAGAAAGTGGCACTATAAGTGTTGTTTTCTTGCTGGAGCATGTTTGTCCAAAACAAACCACTTATCCAAGTCTCAAGTATTGTCTTTGTATGAAAAGTATGATATTCAGCTTTGCCTTCAATGTTGTGCAAAAACTAGGAAAAACACAGAACAAGCGCTGGGTGACACGTTCCTTCATTATGATATAAATACTTGCTTTTGTTGTTAATTCTCAGTATAGCACCAAATGTGTATTAATCCATGGCTGAAAACAGTCCCCAACAAATGCCCTGCTGTGTTAGTTAATGACTTAGTGACAATGAAAGAATAAATTGTCAACTGTTTTTACATAATTGCAACATCAGTAGGAACAAATGAGCTTGTGGCTTAGAGCCAGAGTCAGGGTGAGGAGGTTGTAAAATATTTAAACATGGACCAACCATTGTTGGTTTTGGTATTTCCATGGGATTTGTAAACAAAAGAAAAGGTAGAATAAGGCCATTCTTGCTTTTTTTATGCAAAGATGTGTTGTGTCATTTTTTCCTAAGGCCAGTGTTTGCTTTAGTAATTGAATGTGGTGGGTGGATAAATGATGATATTTTAAATGTAGTCATCATCATAAGAGGTTCCTGGTTGGCTGTTATATTAACGATCATGGCACCTGAGTGGGTGGGGTTCAGGGCCTTCAGATGTTGTCCTGTGTGTCTGGGGCTTTCTAATTGGCCCATCAGGTGCAGATCTGACCCCCCACGCGTCTATTCCCAGTACATCTGTCCCTGCATGAGGAGGCAGAGTGTGTCTGAGCCAGGCTTATTATAGTAAGATAGATCAGGCACACTGCATGCAGCTGTGGCCTTCTTCTCCTGTGGCTGTCTGGAATGTCTGACAGACCACCTCTCACAACTAAGTATGAATTCAGATGGAGGAAATGATGTCCAATGATGACTATAGGCTGCACGTCCATGTCTAAAAATGTGAAGGAAATCTAACAGAACACTGCCTCGTGTGTTGTTTCGCTCCTGTCCTGCTTATTTATTATGTTCTTATGTCTTTATAAAGCTCCATGTCTCTGCGATTATTGCTTTTGAGTGTTGCATTTATGTTGTGGTTCAGCAGTTGGAACCTACTCATCAAATAACTTGCATATTTTGATAAAACTGGGGTAAAGTTAAGGGCTGCATCCAAAGAATACTTACATTTTCGGTTAATCTGCTGATTATTATTTTTGATTAATCGTTTGATCTGGTCCGTTCCAAGGTGGTGTCTTTACATTTCTTGTTGGTCAGTCTATATCCCCATAGATATATTCACTTTAACATAATATAAAACTGAGAAATGTTGATAATTAAAAAGCCTGAAAACAGCACTTGTCACATTTGCAAGGAAAGTTATTTTATTTAATAAGTAATTAACCAGATACTTGGATTGAATAATTGCTTTCAATTCTACTAAAGTTGGATTTAGCCTCCCACATTAAGAATTTTATAGAGCGAATCTGAAACACACACCTTTAGAGACACCTCATGAGTCACTTACTGAAAGGAGGACATCTTCGTTGCTAGGCAGCAGGCTAGGAGGCGCCTTACTTTGTGATTTATCGCCTGTGAGTTTTGTCTGTGATTCTAGAAAGTATCGAGACTGAAAGACTGTAACCTTTGACCTCCAGGTGACTGTAGAGAACCTCGAGGTCCACTGATTTGTTGTCTTGGTACGATGTGAGTGACAGCTGGTGGTCCTGTATGTCACATCAGAGCACATCACTGAACTTTTCTCTTTTCTTTTTCTGTCTTCCCTCATCCATTTCCTTTCCCACACTTTATCCATCCATCAATCAATTTGTCTTTTCTATCTATTTCCACTCCTCTTCATGTCTGCATTTCTTTCCATATCCTTTTCTCGCCATGTTTATTCCCCCCTACACCTTTCTTTTATTCCTCTCCAATCTAATTGTGTAGGTGTTCCAGTCAACAGTCGCGTCTCCTCCAAAATCCAGCAGCTGCTCAACACTCTGAAGAGACCAAAGCGACCGCCGCTGCGAGAGTTCTTTGTCGACGACTTTGAGGAGCTTTTGGATGGTAAGCCGGCCTGAAAGCAATTACATTGCTTCTATTAAATCAATAAATCATGAAATATAGCACCCGTCTTTCTGTGGTGTGATCGGCATACTGATCAGGACTTCAGCAGTTAAAAGCTGCATTTGATAAAAACACTCTTGAGTTAGACAGCCACATGGGCTTAAAGATGTTGTCTAATTTATTTGTAGCTGTCAGTGGTGTTTTCCTGCTTTAATAATGTAATTTATTTCTTGTTGCAGCCGAGATAAAAATATGATATTGACCAAATCACGCCTGTTAAATAAACAGTTAAGATACACTTTTAGGTCTGTGGTTGTTATTTTGTCAATGGTGAAGCAGAGACCACCAGGTGTGGTAAGGGAGTGGTTAGGTAATACAAACACACACACACTCACACACACACACACACACACACACGCACACACACACGCACACACACACACACACACACACACACATACACACACACACACACACACACACACACAAAACCCGGACAAGCCCTCTCTCACCATTTCCTCCATTCCAGCCAGCCCAAATGGGTTTTGGGTGGTACTCTGCCAGGCTGAGTAAACACTGTAAAATGAATAAGCGACAGGAATAGTAATGCATCAGCAGGTAATTGTATAGCCTTCCTGATGTTGGCACAGGAACTGTGGCATGGCAAGCCTCGGTGGTCTGCTTGATGCGAGCAGAAAAAAAGAGAGCAGAAACGTTGGTAGGCCTAACACTATCTGTACCTGATGGAGGTGTTTGCCAGCTCAGTTAAGCAGTTCTGAATTCCACTTACCAGAGCGGTAAGAGCGAGGATAGTGATGGAGAGATCAAAAGTGAGTAGGGTGCTGGCTGCATGAAGAGAGGGGAGGTAAATGATGAAGGGAGTTACGGCTTATTGAAAGGCAAAGGTTTCTCTACGTTTTTCAGGATTTGGTATCTAAGGCAGCTAAGACAGATAAGAACAGATCTCAGCTCAATTTTAATCCTCCAGCTTTCCTCTCCCATTGTTCCATGTCGCTGTCATTCAATCCCCATACTCGTTTTATTACCTTTCAAGGAATACATCACCTACAAAATAAACTCCTTTTTTGTCAGTTACTCAATTCAATTTATCTTGAATTTAGGAAGAACACTTTTACTTTTTCTTTGTAATTGACCAAAAACAGACATATACATTGAACCACCCTCACACCGATGCCCCTTTTTCTCGTTTCCATTGCAGTCCAGCAATCAGATCCCAACCAGCCGAGACCAGAAGGCCAGCACATGAGTCCCCTGGAAGGAGAGCCTCTGGAGGTGGTAAACAACTGGCCTCCCTCCTTACCAGCAGCCTTACAGCGATGGGGCACCACTCATCCCAAGAGCCCCTGTCTTACAGCACTCGACAATGCTGGCAAGCCCGTCTACACGCTCACCTATGGTAGGTATAACCTGTGAGTGATGGGCTCAGAATGTACTATATTATCCCCTGTTGACATCTGTCTGTGTGAGTTTTTATTCGCACAAATAATGGACAAGGATGCGTCTGTATCTACATACATTATTTTGTAATCATTCTCAGCTATTGTGTATGTTTTTTTGTGGGTCCCGGGGTTGTTAAATGAACTTAAATATTTGACACTGTATTCATCTGTGTAGGTAAACTATGGACCAGAAGTCAGAAGCTGGCCTACACGCTTCTCAACAAGCTGAGCACCAGAAATGAGCCTTTGCTCATGCCAGGAGACAGAGTGAGTCATGATTTAAAACTTTGCTCAATGCTGGAAGGTGGAATGTTATACTGTATATTTAATTGCAATTTAAAGCATTTGGCTGAGGCTCGTAAAATGATTTTCAGCAACTGTATTTCCTTTGAGTATTATTATTAATAATAAAAATTAGTAAATGTTGATGGCTAGTCATTAAGCCACGAACATATTATAATCTAGTCAGCCTACTTGGAATCTTTATGTTTTTGATTGCTCCCTTGCAGAAAACTGCGTGTCACTGCTCAATTTCCATTGAATGAGTTCTAATTCGTTTTTATGTCTTTACAAAAACAATACTACAACTTGATTTCTTGTGAGGGGAATCAACTGTTGATTTCACATCTTGTTAATAATTTACGCTACACACTATGCCCTTTGCCTTACATACTTTAAATGAATCACGAACTGTATGACATGGTACCATAACATATCCCGTCTGTGATGCGTCTGTAGGTTGCACTGGTTTTCCCCAACAACGACCCCGTGATGTTCATGGTGGCCTTCTACGGATGTCTCCTAGCAGAGTTGGTACCTGTGCCTATCGAAGTGCCCCTGACCAGAAAGGTAAAAGCAAATAAAATCTCCTGGGAATGTGTCAACTTAAAAAAATATGTGCTGCTCTACATAACCAGTGAAGAGCAGTAGTGACCCCTGCTGGTCATTTAGCCCTCTAAATGAGTCATTCAAAGGATATGCACAGTTGTTGCTGATTTATTCTAATATCCCAGAATATCTGTCTCTCCCCAAAAACCAAATGCCTTTTTAGTAATGAGTTGCATAATCACAACCCCAGCGGCATTACTTTTAATTGTTCTAATTACATTCTGGTGATGCATTGCAGTTTCAAACCCATCCATCAACTGAAAGTGAACCAAATCCTGCCACAGCAGTTGCACAGGCTGAATACTAATGCCTGTTCTTATTTGCCCTTTATGAGTACGCTGTTGGAAGATGCTGTGCTGTAATTAATGAGATTTGAGTGAGGTGAAATTATGTGTAATTCCAGTCAAAACATTAGATCACAGGCCAATTGTTCTCACCCCCTTCCTAGCTCACTCTGCCAACTCACATTTTTCCAACCTCACTCTTTTAATCCTTCTTTATTTGTCTGTGTTTTTTTCCCGCTCCCACTCTCTCCATCTTACATTTGTTCTTGCTTTTCTGCACAGTATGGTTTGCTCTCCCAAGTCTAGCTGTAAGCTAATTTGCACAGCCGATCAAATATGATTGAGTGTGTGTCTGATCGCCGGCTTCTTTCCCGCTACGATTGGGCTTTGATGATCCGCAGTACAGTTTTTAATAGTGATTGGCCGTCACTCTGCTTTCTAACCTGCTGCTTCTTTGATGTACCACGCTCTGAGGTTTCTTCGTTCGTTGTCCTTGTTACAATTCCCACATGGGCTCCTTTTTCTCAAAGTTGACATGTTCTGAATTGTTTCTCAATAGTTGATTGTTGTGTAACTGACACTGTTTACCAAAGTTTCAGCCAGTATGACCTTCAGTTTTTCATCTTTATTTGAATTATAGGATGCAGGAAGTCAACAGATTGGCTTTCTGTTAGGCAGCTGTGGCGTCACGTTGGCTCTGACCACTGATGCTTGTCAGAAAGGCTTGCCAAAAGCACAGACAGGGGAGGTTGCCACTTTCAAAGGTAAAATCTGATTCATCTTTTTATTTTGACACTCTGTATAGTTACATTCAGTTTGAACAGACTTTATGTCTCCCGCTCTGCAGGATGGCCTCGGTTGCTCTGGTTTGTGACGGATGGAAAACATGTTGTGAAGCCTCCTAAAGACTGGCATCCTCCAATACGGGAAGCCAGTAATGACATAGCCTACATAGAGGTAAGTGTAGTTTACTGATTCGACCAATAATGCATTGTATGCATATTTTATGTTTTTTAAGATAGTTTTAGGTACAAATCACTGATTTTAGCTGTTGGCTGTTCCCTGTTTCTAACATCCAGTATAAAACCAGCAAGGAGGGAAGCACCATGGGGATCACAGTGTCAAATGCAGCCATGCTGGCTCACTGTCACGCCCTCACACAGGCCTGCGGCTACACTGAAGGTGAGGAGGACAAAACCAATTACCTCTCAAGTACCCATACTTCCTTTCTCCCTGCGTTTTTCTCCATAATTTATTCATTCTCCTGACATGGAGAAGAGCATTACTTCAACTCGGCAAGACACAGAAAAGAAGAACAGACATCTTATCCAGATTTAGCAATGAGAAATCTGTGGCACCAAAAAAGTATTCATTTAAGGAAGTGCTATGTTTTTATTTATAACCCAGGTTAGATAACACAGAGAACATTCATAGGATAATCTATGATATTATTGTATTACAGATCCAATCAGAGGGTAACTACAGTCTAGTGTAGTTAAATAAATGCAGCTGCTCTGAGAATGTAAGGCACCTCCTCTCCTCTTGTGTCCCAGTTTTTCCTTAAATAACTGCACCAGTTTTCTGTAACTTAGTTTGGTGCTTCAACAAATCCAAAAGTGCTAAAATCAGGATTTATTCATCTTTTATTAAGCTTGTTTGTTTGTTTGTGTAAAGTAATGGAATCATGTGTGATTGCACTAGGGAAAAGAAAATGAATGTCAGATGAAATGTCTCAAACGCTAATATTGGCAAAATCTCCTTTGTGATTTGCAGCCGAGACCATAACCAACGTCCTGGACTTCAAGAGAGAAGGAGGATTATGGCATGGTGTTCTTACTGTGAGTGGTTTTAAGGGTTAAATCATCGGAAATATACATCCATGCTCAGATTGCTGATATAAAAATTGGATTTATCTCACTGACATTTTTCTTATAAACATTAAAACTAATAACTTCCTGATGAGAAAAGTTTTGTCCCATAACAAAAGAGTTTGAAACCTTTAAAAATGCTCATGCATACTCAATTCAGCCCTGGTTTCAAACATGCAGTGGAATCTTATTACATGTATCTTATGAATGAATTACATTAATCATGTGATAAAGTTAACTTCTGACATATTTTGATTATTATGCGATGCTTGTCTGTTTTCATGGCAGAGTGTCATGAATCGGATGCACGTGATCAGCATTCCTTACTCCCTGATGAAAGTCAACCCGCTCTCCTGGATACAGAAGGTCCACATATACAAAGGTGAGGGTCCATACTCGTTGACATTTGTCACTTTTCACCTTTCCTGCTGCATCTTAGCCCTATAAACAGGGATTTAATATAGGATAAACTATTACCTAATTTTATCTAATTGTAGGGTAAAGCCATGTATGTGTTGCTATTCAGTAGAGAACGTTCTGCCACCTATTGTAGTGCATTGTATCTTACTTAGTACATATATCCTTACAGGTTTTTTATGAGAAATGTCAGAGAAAAACTCTTTGGTAGCTGGCAGTTTACCCATCATTAAGTTAATGTTAGTATCTGTGTGAGATTAAAGCTGGCATCCATAAAGAGCTTATTTCTCCTAACAGTATTCATTTGCAAAAGGCATTTGACAGTGGAGGATAGATGGAAGCAGCAGTTTGTTAGACTCATTGATTGTATTAGCCCAGTGGAGGTCGAGTACAGGAGGCTGCGTTGAATAAAATACACCTACTTTCTAGTCCAAGCTTCGCTGAGTCACCTGTTGGCAACCGAGTCAATCCACTCTGCTATTTGCTGTCAGATGTTGTGATCTGTGATTGGCTCTCAAGCTTGTTGACAGACATTTTGATTGGATGACTCTATTGTGAACCTTTGTCTTTGTGTCCCCTTGCACAGCAAGGGTTGCAGTGGTGAAGTCGAGGGACATGCACTGGTCTCTGCTGGCCCAGAGAGATCAGAGAGACATCAGCCTGAGCTCGCTGCGCATGCTAATCGTAGCTGACGGAGCTAACCCATGTGAGTCCATCTGCAGGTTCTCATTTATAAAATACCTCTATAAACAGCCTGAAGCCATACAAGATTATCACTGATTTGTTGGTGTGTGTTTGCCTGTATATCTGTGTGACTGGCTCTGAATATCTATGTGTCTGTTTGTCTGTGTGTGTGTGTGTGTGTTTGATTGCCATCACAGGGTCTATCTCCTCCTGCGACGCCTTCCTCAACGTGTTTCAGGCACGTGGGCTGCGACCTGAGGTGATCTGTCCATGTGCCAGCTCTTCAGAAGCCATGACTGTCGCCATCCGCAGGTGAGCTGCTATTACTGCACTGTATAAGAAAAGGAAACCCACCACCACTTACTGTCTTACCGTGTTATACAATCACACCACAGTATGAGATTAGCTGGATACTCCAAGCAAAGGAGCAAGATTTGTACTGCCTGTAAGGATAGGATGTCGGAAAAATGTATAAACATATTGTTAAAAAAAAAAAAAAAGGATAGGATGTCTCAGCTCTTGGCTGATCAGGATGAGAGCTTGACTTAAAAAACATGCTTCAAAAAGGTTATGTATATGAAAGAGAGCCTTTTTGATTATTTGAGAGTGTCTAACAGTTTTACATAGTGGTCATATTCTACCTACTCTTTTTAAGGTCTCAGTACTTCTGCAATAGAGACAAAGTACTAAGGCAGAGCTGTATTTCATGAACTAAGATAGAACTGGCATGATATGTTTTGTTTGACATGATCAGGAAATGAAGAGCAATACGTTACAGATCTCTTTAATTCCATATCCTCCTATGTGTGTCACTGTGTTCAGTAATAAGGAGTGTGACCGTGATTTTGTCTACTCTCTGCAGACCTCCAGAAATGGGTGTTCCTCCTCCAGGAAAGGCGGTGCTGTCTATGGGGGGGCTGAGCCACAGTGTGATCCGTGTGGACACAGAGGAGAAGCTCTCTGTCCTCACAGTGCAGGATGTGGGACAGGTCATGCCTGGAGGTATGATACACTGCGCTGCTTATTAACATTTTCGTGCCGTTGCCGAGGAAGATTCTGAAGATGAAAAGATCATTTTGTATTCACATCACTGTGTGTCCCCGGAGAATGGAGGCAATCAGATAAGACGTATTAGGATATTAAAAGAAAAAAGACACAGAAGGGTTCTCACTTCCACTATGTAAATGTTGACATTTAAATTATTAAATGATCTTGTTTGATGGTTTCTTCTGCATCTGTTGGTATGTACCAGCTGATGTGGTGTTTATGTAAAAACATGAGGCAAATGCTTATTGTTTATAATATAATACAACATTAAAACAGTATTAAAGAACGTCTCTGACCATAATAAAGCAATTATTTCAAATAATTAAAAATAATTATTTGCTGAAATGAACTTACCTAATGATTAACTTAACTAAATAACGTTTTCCCAGAGGTTAAGAATTAAGCTATCGAAATAAGAATCTACAGTATGTACCAATTTAGACATCTACTTTAAATGATATCTATTGCTCCTAATGTCCCACCCTGTCATCATTCCCTGTCTCCAGCTCTGGTGTGTGTGGTGCGGGTGGAGGGGACGCCCTATCTCTGTCAGACTGATGAGGTGGGAGAGATCTGCATGAGCTCCGGCTGCACGGGCGTAGCTTACTACGGCCTGCCGGGCATGACCAAGAACATCTTTGAGGTTAGTGTCCTATTTATGGAACTGTTCAAATATACCCACAGTGCAAATGCTTACATGTACTTCCTCCTTCTACATTTTTTGTACTTCATGCGCGGATATGTTTGAACTGTGTTGTTTATTTTTACAGACCATCCCAGTTACATCGTCTGGGATTCCCATCAGCGACAGACCCTTTACCAGAACGTCACTGCTGGGCTTTGTGGGGCCGGTTAGTATGATTTATTTTTGGCAGCAAATGCTACTTACGGATTGGTCTGCCTATTACTTAATTAGAATTAATTTATTATACATCCCCATCATGAATCAGGTAAAGGGTTAGTTCACTCAAATCACAAAAACTAACCTTAAGAAGTATCTAGCAGTGTATATGGTTTGAGATGGATATGTTCCATGTTTGGAATCTGAGGCTTCTGCTCGAACCACAGTGAAATCAATGAAAATGGAATTCAATTTGAGCCAGTAAATGTCTTTGAAATCTAAAGTACGGTGTGTCTTTCCATAGACACTTCCCCAGTTTGTCATGGATAATTTACATATATTGTCTATATGTTTTACTTAGGAACCTTTAGTTGTTAGTTTAGATGAAGAATTGTCAGGTTTTTTTACCGTTAGCAAAGTACATACTTCATTCAGCTGGCACAGAATAAGATCTTTCACAAATGTAATTCATCCATGTCTAGACAACAGTAAGTCATATCAAAAGATTGGGTGTACAATAGGCTGATAATAACACAAATGGTGAAGTTGTATTTGTTTTTTTCCCTTTAAGCAATTCTGAAGTCACTGGATGATTACACACTGTACTTTAGATCAAGGTAAATAATCAAGATCCCCATATAAATGCTATGTCTTTTGCGTTTCCCACCAGGACAGCCTTGTGTTTATTGTGGGGAAGATGGATGGGCTGATGGTGGTCAGTGGGCGGAGACACAATGCAGATGATGTGGTGGCCACAGCCCTGGCAGTGGAGCCCATGAAGTTTGTGTACAGGGGAAGGTAAAAGAGGCAGCAAACTCTACATTTGCCTACAGATGTGTCTTCTATCTAAAGACAGCTGTAATAGTGTTCTTTTCTATGCTTTCTGCTCCAGGATAGCAGTGTTCTCTGTATCCGTGCTGCATGACGAGAGGATCGTTGTTGTCGCGGAGCAGCGGCCGGACGCCTCTGAAGAAGACAGCTTCCAGTGGATGAGCCGAGTCCTTCAGGTGCCCACTCTGCTCTTTTTGACCTCTTATTATCAGATAGACACAGATTACTGAAGGACTATACCTGTGGCTTCACATGTTTTACTTGAATAAAAGCAAATCAGGTCTACTTAGTTAATATTACTCCTTACTTAGTGGTTTTACAGCATGTTACAAGGTTTACATTTTCTTCCTTCAAGTATATCATATTTTGTTTTTAAGACTAATATATAAATAAATGACAGATCCTTGAGATAATGCGTAACAGTGAATACATTTTGAATATCGTAAAAATGGTGGTCAAGGCTGCTATTGATTTGCAACATAAAGATACAAAAACAGTATATCCTTAATGCAAGCTTCGGAAAATTGGCATTAAAAATGTAAAGTGGTCTTAGTTGATGTGGGCGAAAACTACACGTCCAATGTTATGGTCACTTTATGTCACAGTCGTAGGTTTATTTTCTAATCCACACAAGCATATAAAATAAAATGGTATAGAATCAGCTGCAATGACCAATTCAATGTGTACAGTACACAAACAAGAAATTGAAATAGATATACGGTTAAAAACAGGGACAACAAAGCTGAAAAAAACATTTGACTACTATGTACAGATATACAGAGAAAATCTATAATATAAAAACAAGAATAACATCCCCTAAGGTGTTCACTGAAACTAAAACTTGACTTTTCGTATATTTCCTGTCTGTTTCCAGGCCATAGACAGCATCCACCAGGTGGGGGTGTACTGCCTAGCTCTGGTGCCGGCCAACACGCTTCCCAAGGCTCCGCTGGGTGGCATCCACATATCTGAGACCAAACAGCGCTTCCTGGAGGGCGCCTTGCACCCCTGCAACGTCCTCATGTGCCCTCACACATGTGTCACCAACCTGCCCAAGCCAAGACAAAAACAGCCAGGTAGATTTTCCAGCCTGCATCTCGTTTAGAAGCAAATATAGATTAATTTACATTTCTTGGTGTTTTTATGTATGTCCTATTGAATGTAAGAGCTGACCTCCCTGAATGTGTTGTGTTGGACAGAGGTCGGTCCTGCTTCTATGATAGTGGGTAACCTGGTGGCAGGCAAGAGGATAGCACAGGCCTGTGGGAGAGACGTGGGCCAACTGGAGGACAATGACCAGGCACGTAAGGTAGTCATCCTCATTTCATCCTCTCATCACCTGCACACATACAGTACACAGGTAAGCATCCATACAGGAGGGCGAGGAATCAGAAACACAAACAGCTGATGGAGAGGACTTCCCGCTGCTGGAGCTATCTGATAAAACAACTGTAGCATCATTTAGATTTCCCTTCCAGCATGTATTACATCCATTACTCTTCCTTATCATAAAATACTGTAGCCCATCACATCTGTCATCCTTTCATTACAAAAACCCACACTGTGCCACCATGCTCCATTAATTCTACATTGTTTGTGCAGAGATTCATCATAGACTCAGTTTCTGTCTGTCAGTGTTCTGTCTCATTTCTCTGGAGTTAAACTGTTGTGTCTCTCTCCCCTTTAGTTCCTGTACATACAGGACGTGCTGCAATGGAGAGCTCAGGCCACTCCAGACCATCCTCTGTTCCTTGTTCTCAATGCTAAGGTACTGCCCTTTTCATCATGTATATAAAACGTAGTTTTACCATCGCAATTGTATTGTTTTACTGTTCATTTCTTGTAAATACACTTAGAAACTGTTAATAGATAAAACATTATAATGTATGTTTTGGCGGATTCAGTCTTTTTAATGACTGAATCATGGCACTTTATTGCAGTGATGTCATTTAAAAAAAAAATAATGATAATATTTATTAATAATAATAAAAATAATAATAATAATACATGGGATTTGTATAGCGCTTTTCCTAATGCTCAAAGACGCTTTACATCAAATCAGAACAGAAACAATACAAAGAAAACAAAAAAACATAAACAGTAGTCCTAATCCAAGTGCGGAGTAAAATGGGAGGGGCTTGTTGATCAGAGTTTGAAAGCTAGAGTGAATAATTAATTAAGTCTAACATATTGATTTGCATCACGGGCAGAAGAAAACTTTTTTTTCAAACTAAAAATCTTGTGAAAATCTCTGCTTGTTGATTCATCATCTTGAGAATTACAACTTTAATATCTGTTAATTGAGTGTGTGAAATGCATGTTTCTTGTGTTCTCTTCAGGGCACGGTGGCGAGCACAGCGACCTGTCTGCAGCTGCACAAGCGGGCAGAGCGGGTGGCCACAGCGCTGATGGGACGCCTCAACACTGGAGATCATGTAGCACTCGTCTACCCCCCAGGTAAGAGCTGCTACTGCTACTATGCTGCTTTTCCTTTGAGTACTGTTCTTAAGCTGGGCCCTGTCTTTTCTTCACTGTTTGAGTCTGTCTATGAATCAAAACCACAACAGAAAAGACTCAATAAAGTTCTCAGTATAATTGTAAAGCTTTGATCAACTACTAGGTATAACATTTGGAAATCCGTTTTAACAAAGTATTAACATTTTTGTGCAGGAATCGACTTGATTGCCACTTTCTACGGCTGCCTGTACGCCGGCTGTGTGCCAGTCACTGTCAGACCCCCCCACCCCCAGAACCTGGCGACCACCCTGCCCACCGTCAAGATGATTGTTGAGGTAACAGAGAGTCGTTCGACCTGTATCAAAATGCTTACTTAATCCATTACAAGTCATTTTATCCAAAGCAACTTACATACACTTTGTTACCATATGGCCATAGGCGGCGCGTGAGGCTCAGGTTTGGGAAGGCTAAATCACTTTTTTTACCTGACGCTGCCCGCCTCCGGCGTCTATAGAAAAGAGATCAACTCAGTGAAAGCACCGCCTGCTGACCAATCAGAGCTCAGTGTGCGGAGTTTAAATCTATCAAGTCATATTACAGGATAAAGGAAATACAGTTTAAACTGCTATATGCAGAGAAGACGCCGACGTGTCGCACTTATCATTCATATCACATCATCAATCAGATCATCGATCATATAATATCATAATATATCATATATTTCCTTATCTGAGTCAGCTTCTTGAGCCGTATCTGGCCGTGCAACACTTACATTGTCACATACTGTATGCAGAAGTATTATTTTAAGAAACACATTAAGTTGACGAAACACTCAACTCCATTGTAATTAAAGTCAGATCCACTCGTGTCTTAGATGGGGCAGTGATATCATAAAACTGTTGTACGCTTTCAAACACTCTGTAGTTTATTTATTTTTTAGTGGGAATGCTGATACAGCATTCCAACTATATGTTATTCTATGGACAAAATTATTATTATTCTGCCGGAATTTTGCACCTTTTCTCCTCCTGCATTCAACATCGGAGAAACTCCGTTCAAACATCAAAACGTTCAGCTCGGTCGAGAATCGATGGCTATTACTTGTATTATTCATAACTTTCATAATTCCAGAGATACATCCCATAATACATCACATTTTTAACCATTGAAGTCAATGGAGAAAATCTTCAGACTTGAACAATCTTCATGCGACTTCAACTGCTAACTGTTCATTCATACTTTCACTCAGAAACCTCATTCCAACTTTAAAATGTTACACATCTTTCTGACATTATTCGTGTAACACAACTTTTAAATCTGATTCTTACTTTTAGAGATATTAAACATTGTTCAGACCTTGGCAAAGAGGCTTTCTTCAGATTTTAACATTAACTAGAGTGCGTGATGTCACAGCTAGAGGGTAGGAAATCTTGAAATTTGCCTTCATATTTCTTTTTTAAACTGCTATAATTCCCAAACCTTACATTCCTGAGTCATAATTTTTCATGACAAACGTAGGAAAACATCTCGTAGCTTGAAAAATGACAAATAATTAAGCAAAAATAATTAAACAAAATGCCTCTTGAGGGCATGAAGTGACAAAAACTTTCAACATGTCTCCATTAAAACCCATTGTAATTGCAGGCTGATATTTCCTCACAGCAGCAGCCGCACACCTTTAGTTAAACTGCCAAAAAGGCCACATTATCAACCCGAAAGTACACAAAGATTACACTTCAGATACTCAACTTCCTTGACATGCTTCACGTTTTGAAATTTCACAGATATCTGTTATGGTTCTTCCACAAAACGTTCACATGTAAGAGGTTTATCTCTCATTCAGAACAATGCAAACCTTTGATCTCTACAGAGCTCGTTAGCTCAACTATAAACACCTGTGTAAGTAACACCTGTAAATCCAATGGACACGGTCCAATCGTCCCCCAATCTTCACTTGTATATCACCGGTCCATGCCTCAACAGTTCTACGCCAAATTTGAAATCTCACCATATGCCGTTTCCATCCCTCGCCATAAAAAAAAAGGTGTCCCTTTAACTCCTATGAAAATGTTCAAAAAGTGCTCAAAATTCACATGTGTGCTAACAGTCCAGCCGTGAAGACATCTACGAGACAGTTTTGAGATTTCTTCAAATGCCGTTGCCATGGCAACACAATGCTCGCCATGAAACACGGTTTTCTCATAACTTCAGTGAAAATGCTTCAAACGGCCCAAAACATCACAGGTTTGGTAACGATGCAGCCATCAACGCATCTAAGCGTATTATGGGGTGTCATCAAATGCCGTTGCCATGGTGACAGACCACTCGCCATGAAGCACGATGTCGCTGTAAGTCCAATGGAAACGGTCCGATCGTCCCCCAAACTTCGCTTGTATATCACAGGTCCAGCCCTCAACAGCTCTACATCAATTATGGGGTTTCTTCAAATGCCGTTGACATGGCAACACAATGCTCGCCATGAAACACGGTTTTCTCATAACTTCAGTGAAAATGTTCCAAACGGCCCAAAACTTCACAGGTTTGGTAACGATGCAGCCATCAACGCATCTAAGTGTATTATGGGGTGTCATCAAATGCCGTTGCCATGGCGACAGATCATTCGCCATCAAGTTAGTTCAAAAGTTTGCAGTTCAAATATTCTGCTGCTTTTCCAAGCCTTTTTACTTTATTTTCTTCACTCATCACACATTCAAGCCCCCAGTGTTCATGTATCATTTCAATCTAAATTCTTCACTTTCTTCTTACACATTACATTTCAGCATAGCAGTTTAGCGTCAGCTTTTCAGCATAAAGCATTCCCACTAGCAATTTCTTCAGGAATTGCATTCTCTAGTTTAACCAGTTGTTCGATATTCACCTTGCAGGTGACACTATGTGGCTTTTTATCCTGGATTATATGTTTAAATCATGGATGTTTAAAGTTCATGTTTGTCTAATATTAGTTTACTTTTCATTAATGAAGTATGACGCTGCGCTGTCAGTACACTTGTCCATGTTTGTGATTGGTCAAATGTAGCTAACCCCGCCCCTTTCACGTGAACGCGCTCTCAGCTGGAGAGAGAATTCCTGGCTTGATTTACCGAGTTGATAACCAGCGTCGTAGGACCGCTTAGCGAGATCTCGTTTGTTAGGGTTAGTTAAGATAACTCAAACATATGCAGGGTATGTTGAACTGGCTTCGTAGTACAGGGCACAGGTGGCTGCATAGCAGCGCTAATGTCAAAGACACAAACATTATACATTATATTTTTATTTTACCAGGATGCAGTAACACAAATATTTGGGAAGGCTTAGCCTTCCCTAGCCTACAGTACCCGCCGCCCCTGCATATGGCCATGCCTACAGGAGCAATTTGGGGTTAAGCATCTTGCACAAGGAAACCTCTACTTGTTGACTGCAGGATCAAATACTGTACCTCTGCATAGTTATTACAATCATTAAACCTGTTGAATGTATGGCTATTGAAACATGAAATAAACTGAATTATATACAAAGTCAGCCCTGCTCCATTTTGGGGCTTAAATGATGTGAATAAGTTAATATATACAAGTAGTAATACTGTTGTATCTCTGTGTTAAAGGTCAGTAAGTCGGTGTGTATCCTAACCAGTCAAGCAATTATGAAGCTGCTGAAATCCAAAGAGGCTGCGGCTGCCGTGGACATCAAGAGCTGGCCCATGGTGTTGGACACAGGTGAATTATTCATACATACACAACACAATTTATCTGCTCATGTTGCCACCAGAGTGTAGATATTTTATATGAAAAAAATGTTCTGTGATTTCAGTATTCTCTTTTAAAAACATTTCACCTCTCCTTCTGTTCATCCTCCAGATGATCTGCCCAGGAAGAAGACTCCCCAGATGTACAAGCCCCCGACCCCAGAGATGTTGGCCTACCTGGACTTCAGTGTGTCAACAACAGGCATCTTAGCAGGGGTCAAAGTATGTTACATTTGGAAAGACTCGCTTGAGCAATCTGGATTTAGTTTTTAAATGGGGTTGTGTGAGAGACTTATCCAAAATGAGTGTTTTCACTGCAGTAGATGAAGGTCGGCACAACCCCAGTTTAAAGTAACAGACTCAAGTACCAGCACTGCATATAAAATACACTGCAAAAACAGCCCTTCCAAAAACAAGCAAAAATATTCTTGAATCAAGTCAGATGTTCCTGTATCAAGCAAACAAATCTGCCAATGGGGTGAGCCAAATTAGCTTGGCTAGAATTCTTAAAACTAGAATTAAAATCTAGCTACTGAAAGACCGTAATGGGCCTTGAAACTAGACAAAAATGAAAAATGTAAGCACATTTTGCTTATTACAAGCAATAATTCCTGCATTATTTAAGAAAGAATAACTTAAAATGAGTGTTTTGGTTGAGTTGACTAAGAATGTATTTCTTAAATTAAGATTTATAATTTGCAAAGAAAGCTTACAATAAGAATCATTGGCTTTAATTGACACAATATATTAGTGACTTTGTCTTAAACTTAGAATGTAAATCTTAAATTAAGTTTAAAAATCAGCAAATAAAGCTTACAATAAGAATTAAATTCTTAAATTGGCATAATATATAAGTGCATTTGTCTTAAATTAAGACAGCAGAAACATTCTTATTTTTGGTGTGTGTGTTGTGTATACCACACCACAGTTACATTACATTACATGTTACTTGTTAGACGCTTTTATCTATCCACTGCGCCACACGCCTCCAGTTGTCTCAATGGCAATGTGAATAGTGAATAGACAGCTCTCGACAATGAATAAATATATATGAAATGTAAAATTGGTGTCATTTCATCAGATTCTTAAATTGAGAAGTTGTTTGATGGTTTATTTCTTAAAATTTAAATTTAAATTTAATAAGAAAAAGTAAGATATATTTCCTCAAAGTAAGAATACTTTTCTTAAGCAAAACATTCTTAACAAGGTTATTTGACTTTTTAGACGAAAAAATAAGAATTGTTTCCCAGAAACAAGTTTGTTTTACTTTCTTAAAATTCATTTTTTGCAGTGTAGAAGGTGGACTAAATACAATACATCTTCATTGATTTGCAGACATTAGGTCACATGAGATTGATTTATTGAAAATAAATTAAACTTTTCAATAAAAAAACTGCAGAATTTTCATAAAAACATTCATATAAAATTTTAAAAAGCCTCTAAAATCCAATCAAAAAAGGGATGTGTGTTTTTGGCCCAGTGTAGTTATAATATCTGGTATGAATCAACACATCAGAAATAAAAAGGTGCAACACTTGTATAATTATTTTTTTGGCCTAACTTTCAGTAATATGAGCAAGTGAGCATGGAGGTATTGAAAATGGCATTGTTTTTGAGTCATTTAAACTGTAATCGATAGTCCCTGAGTGAAAGTGAGCTAACTGTCATCTGACTGCCAACTCTCTGTGAAAATGAGTAAGGAAACCTGAGCGAATGTGGTTCCTTTTTTCAACTTGAACCACCTAACTTGGAACTAAAACAGTCAATTCCTACCTAAAAAGTTCATGCATCAAGCAACCATCCACACACTGCTCAGGTGTCCGTCAGTAAAATGATGGATCCCTCGAAGCTCAAGTGGTTGTATTTAAGATAAATTGTACTCAATTATTCATTTTTGATGCTTCATTGGTGTCTCTTTGTGTCACATCATCTCCTCCAGATGTCTCACGCTGCCACCAGTGCCTTGTGTCGCTCCATCAAACTGCAGTGTGAGCTCTACCCCTCGCGGCAGATCGCCATCTGTCTGGACCCGTACTGCGGCCTGGGCTTCGCTCTCTGGTGCCTGTGCAGGTAAAATAGCAGCTATAAACAAATCACAGAATGCCTTTTTTGTCTCTGTCGCCTTACTCATTCCTCTGTCTGCACGTATGTTTCTGGTTTCAGCGTGTACTCGGGCCACCAGTCGATCCTGGTTCCTCCTCTGGAGCTGGAAAGCAACGCGTCTCTGTGGCTGGCCGCAGTCAGCCAGTACAAAGTGCGCGTCACCTTCTGCTCATATTCAGTCATGGAGATGTGCACCAAGGGCCTGGGCTCACAGACAGAAGCACTGCGGGTCAGTTTGTCTCTTCAGGTGTTGAGTTGTGTCCATTTTGAAGGGTTTTCTTTCACTATTCCCCCTCCTGGTGGTGCTGATGCCTGCAGCACTTGTGACTGGGATACTTTTACTAAGCATGTCTGTGCTGTAATGAGTAGAAGCTGTCTGATCAAAAAGTTATAGATAGATATTTTATTCATCCCAAATCGGTAAATGAATTTATCACAGCAGCAATGTTGTCAAGCATTACACAAGTTAAACATATTAAAAAGATACAATATATATATGTGTGTCTGTTTAAGTAGATACATGTGTACATGTGTAGATATTTGGCATTTCACCCTATGTACTCTTTTGTTTTAATTTAATTTGACTAATTTTGTTCTGTATTTAATTTGTCAGGTCTCTAAAGAGATATGATTAGCAAAACTGTACTTTTAATACAATGTGACACCAAATAAAGAATAAAAAAGATACAATAAGATACAAATATAGTAACAATAAAAATGTATATTCGGAGCAAGTATATATCATTTCACAATAGTAGGGACATATATCACTGGAGTATCAAAATAATACACAATATGAAGAAATATTGAATAGATTGAATACTCTACATACAATATACACTCTCAATAAGCTACAGAAATATACTACAGACACATATTGGCTAACCCTAATCCTATTTTACACAATGTATACTTAATTATTATTACCTTTTTGATTTTAATGACCCAACTTGTATTTCTTCCCTCTCCAGTTGAGAAACGTGAACCTGTCGTGTGTGCGAACGTGCATGGTGGTCGCAGAGGAGCGGCCCCGCATCGCGCTCACTCAGTCCTTCTCCAAGATCTTCAAGGACTTGGGGCTCTCGCCACGCGCCGTCAGCACCACCTTCGGCTGCAGGGTGAACGTGGCCATCTGTCTGCAGGTAAGCAGCTGGAGGAGGATGATGAGGGGGAGGAAGAGAGAGGTCCAGAGTCTGTGGCGGTCAATGTTTACGTCTGTCCATCGTTTTTTTCCTCCTGTAGCACTTTGATGTCCTTTTCTATTTGTTTCTCCCTATCCCTGTGATTTTGTTCATGTGTGTGTGCATGTGTATCCACTTATATAAGTACATATATAAATATCTGTATCTGTCCTGCCCTGTCAGTCCAACAGGTTAGGGAAACTGGCTGAGCAGGTAACCGGATGGATAAGAGTTGCTTTTTGCTCTGTGGTCTGCAGCTGTGTGTGCGTTTGTTTTTCTTGCATGGTTTTTAAAGATGCCTCCAAACATTTTCTCTTGGTTTTCTTTTTCCTGATGAGCTACGGTTGAACTTTACCGCTATTCATTTTGACCGAGTCTTACCAGCTGGCTCTGAACCAAACCATTGCTTTATGAGCAGGATATTTGTATTGTGCTTACATTATACCATGAGTGCACAGCATGAACTCTGCCATGATAAAATTCATTTACAAGTGCCATTCACACAGCATTACAAGAAGAAAAGATGAATTATTTTTAAAAAATCCCCCTATTTTTGACAAACCCAATATTTCAACTTAGTTAGTTTAATTAAAATACAATTTTCTTTTTTTTAATATAATGAATAAAGTATTGTTTTGGTGCCTTTTCTTTCACACAAGAAGATATTCAGTGAATGAAGTCACTTATTTGTTTTAATGAAAGAACACGCCTCATTATTTTTATTGGAAGAGCTAACCTGTTGATCAGGTTCATAAAAAGAATGTCTGACAGAAGTTATGAACGCACTCTTAAGTGTTTTGGTTTCTCAGTCTGCTGGTTTGGGATTCATGGAAATCTCTGGATGAGTCTCATTGTCTCTGTGTCTGTCCTTGACCTCTGGGACAACTACACAATAGAGTGATGGAACCCATAATGCATTGTGACTCGTCCTACAGCAGCAATAATGAAACATTTTAAGCAGAAAGAATCAATATCTGACAACCACAATCAGTACTGAAAAATGAGGTGGATGGCAGATCTATAGACATTTAATCAAAACAAATGTTGCTCATTTAGAAATCTTCAGACATTGGAGTGCCTTTTTTGTTACAGCAGATAAACATTTGAAATAAATAAATGACCTACTTTTAGGCTTCTAATGTAGCACAGTAGATTCTCAAAAACATCTTACACGTGCAAAAAAACAAAGCCGCATAAGAGAAGATTAATTTAAATATTCGAGTACTCACACTGTCTGTGGCTACATGGTTGAGTTTGATCAACTTCCTAACTGTCGTAGCCTGGCTGGTCGGCTTCTGGCTGCAACCCCCCCCCACCCTGCTTTGTCAACAGTTGTGTCCTAAGCAGCCTCCACCTCCCCTCCACTCAGGCTACATACAGCAATAATGTCAGGCTTTTAAGAGTTACATTGATGTCTCACTCTGCTTGCTTTCCTCCAGGGCACAGCGGGACCTGACCCCACCACTGTTTACGTGGACATGAGAGCGCTACGTCACGACAGGTAGGGGGCGCCGCTGCAGCTTTAATAACAGGAGTTTTCTTTGAGATATAAACGTGGACATGTGTTAAGTCAGTCTAATGTGTGGTGTTATTATAATTCTGGTACACATTTTTATTGCAAATGAATACATTATTCAATCTTGAACTGATTAGTTTTCGCTGTTTTTCCTGCTTTTTTCACATTTGGGGAATAGAATAATAAAAAAGAGATATGAACTTGCTCATTTGGTATATTTATCCTTCAGGGTCCGCCTGGTAGAGAGAGGGTCTCCACACAGCCTGCCACTGATGGAGTCTGGGAAGGTACTTGATATACACATTTATATATTTCGAATATATCTTGTTGTATTCTATATGTATGCTCCTTGTCGATGCAGATTTCTACATACACCAGATTCTTGAAATGCACTAAAACACTACAGGTAACTGTGTGCTGCAACATGTTTTCTAAATCTTTGATATATCTCTGTCTGCTGTTCTAGATCCTTCCAGGAGTGAAGGTGATCATTGCCAACACAGAGACTAAAGGACCCTTGGGAGACTCCCACCTAGGAGAGGTAAGTCACAAAGTCACCTGAGTGTTTCACCCTCATCTGTTCCACATGCATTATAAGTTACAGTGCGCTTACTGCAGAGAACTGATCTCTTAAACGTCATATCAACGAAAACACATTTCTATAATAACGGTAAGAGATTATAACAACCTTGTTTTACAAGCTAGATTTCTCAAGGAGAGTTTTAGTGAATGAAGACAACTTTAGACAGGGTAACAAGATGATAGAACAGGTGCCATCCTTTTAAATAAATAAATACATCTTCCTTTTTAAACAGCAGATTGAAGTTTAACTGGATCTTGCACAGAGTTGCATTGAGAGGTCTAAAGACAGTTTCCAACACAATAAAAGAACTAAGAAAAGCCGTGCTCTCACTTCAAAGCCTGTCCTTACACCAGACCTCCACAGCAGATGTATACAATCATGTGTGTAACCTCTCTTCATGTGTGTGTGTGTGTGTGTGTGTGTATCAGGTGTGGGTGAGCAGTCCTCACAATGCCACAGGATACTACACAGTTTACGGGGAGGAGGCGCTGCACGCCGACCACTTCAACACCAAGCTGAGCTTCGGAGACACCCAGACGGTGTGGGCGAGGACGGGCTACCTCGGCTTCCTGCGGCGCACCGAGCTGACAGACGCCAGTGGAGGTGAGGATAACAAACGCTCACTGCGTGTGACAAGTTACATTCATATACGTTTAGGTTAAATACATAAATGCAGTCTGTGTATTTGTTTTCAGTAAGTAATAAGAGATTTTATTACGTTAATTAATTATTAATTATTTTTTAGAAGTCAGTTGAAGATAATTTGATGAAATTGGGGTAATATAAGCATGATATTAAAACAAAAAAGACAACACTTGTGTATAAACTTTTAATGTCACTTTAAGAGAAAAAGGGCTCTTGTTTTTAATTAAATAAATAAAAATGCCTTTCAGTAGAACAGTTTGCTGATTAGAGCAGCTTAACTTTGAATACTTTTCTATGAAAATACAAAAAAACTGTAAAACAAAATACTTTGTTTTATTATTTGTACATCGGAGTTATAAAATGAATGCAGACGTTGAGCTTTAACACATTTTAACTTGGTACATTGTGTGTGTGTGTGTGTGTGTGTGTGTGTGTGTGTGTGTGTGTGTGTGTGTGTGTGTGTGTGTGTGTGTGTGTGTGTGTGTGTGTGTGTGTGTGTGTGTGTGTGTGTCTCAGAGCGCCACGACGCCCTCTATGTGGTGGGCTCTCTGGATGAGACCCTGGAGCTGAGGGGAATGAGGTATCACCCAATCGACATCGAGACCTCCGTTATCCGTTCTCACAAGAGCATAGCTGAGTGGTGAGACATTTTCATCACTCCTTCATCACTAATCATATCAAATTATGCATTATGTAGTAAGACATTTATCCAGTTAATACGCAACATAAATTCTGACTTATCTGCCTCTATCCTGTTCTTTCTTTCCCTTTTGCTCTCTTTCCATTTTTCTTTTTGTCTCGCTTTCTCCCAGTGCGGTGTTCACTTGGACCAACCTCCTGGTGGTGGTAGTGGAGCTGGAGGGGTCCGAGCAGGAGGCCCTGGACCTGGTTGCCCTGGTCACCAACGTAGTCCTGGAGGAGCACTACCTCATCGTGGGAGTGGTGGTGGTGGTCGACCCCGGCGTCATCCCCATCAACTCCAGAGGGGAGAAGCAGCGCATGCACCTCAGAGACGGGTTCCTGGCCGACCAGCTGGACCCCATATATGTGGCTTACAACATGTGAGGGTCCCCTCCTCCTCCACGTGGCTCATCACACAACGGGAGTCGGTGTGGCTTCTGTTGAAAGAAAGCGTGCTCCTCTTTCAGCTCGCAGACAGGGAAACATGAAAGAAAACGTGGATGCAAAATGGAGAGAAATCCCAAGAGAAATTAGATCAACACAAACCTCATGTCAGTTTCTCCCTGCGATTTCTCGCCTCAACAAATAATGTTTTAAAGAGGTTTTGTTGAAAAGAGTTTTGAGTATGACAGAGTGTCCGTGTCCTTAAACCCGGGACACATGATAGCAGCAAGTATAACACTACACAGTTCCATTAACTTCATCTACTGTCCGTTTCTATATTTTCATTATTTGTTGTGTTTGCCACACACTAGTGCCATAGACTGACACCATGTTAAGTGTTCGCAGAGCCATTGCCGGTCATATATGATTTTTATAGAAGAAAATCCATCTTACGTACATTGTCGTCTGCCTGAAGTCAACCCGGATTTTTGTGTTCCTGCTCATTTCACATCATGTTGTTAGTATTGCAGAGACGCACACAGCAGTTATTGCTTCCATCATTTCAGCATCATTCTTTTTAATTTGTGGTGTCAGTAACAGGATGTTTAGAAATACTATGTGGTTGACGCAATGTTGTCCTTTTCTAAATCAAAAAAGTGTAATATAGTTATTGTTTTATCTAAACAAAATGCAATATGAGTGACGTGAAAGACTTTGAATGACTGCAGACAGTAAGTGCCCAGCCTTCGGAGTCGTGAGATGGCGAGGAATATAATCGTTGCTTTCCATTAGCAACCTGCCAAATAATATGAATGAAGCCTTAAGTGAATTTTCTGACTCTTTCCTATCCCAGCTTAACTTAATTTTGTGAAGTTTATCAGCTGTATGATAGGGAGGGGGATATGCAGAGGGAGGTAAGGTATGGTAAATCCTATTGCACCCAAAGTCTTTCATCTTTCTGGTTAATATGAATATACTTTATCGTAGCATCAGCCACAACAAACACACACTCCATACATATTTTAAAAGTGTCTGTCCCTATTGTCAGTTGTGTTGAATGTGTGTTTTAAAGCAAAGGACTGGAAGACATTGGAGCCGGTATTGGTTTCATGCAGAATGTCAAAGCCACATTTCGAGTGCCATAGGGTTGAATGAGAGTTACAAAAGTATTTGTATTGCATGTCTTGATGAAGGCAAGTGTCTAATATGCTCATAACATCTTGACCTCCCACATTATCACATTGACTTTGTAAAGATTCACTTCACTGTGTGTTGCTTCTTTTCTCTGTGTGATCATCCCCTCAGAAACAGGCTCCTGCCTGCTGTAAGTATGTACAGGTTTTGTGTAAATTATTAATAGATGGAGAAGATGACCACATAACACAAAGACTGAATCTGGTATATGTGAATTTCTCCCTCACAAACAAAAATTATTTGAAACGTGTTCTCATGTGTGGACACTGAGAAGAGACGTGAAAAGCCTTGTAAACATTTTTATAGTATGGAAGTGGGAGACCAAGCACACTCCTCGCACAAGGAGAAGACCGGCGCTCTGGGGACCTCTGAGACGTCACGTCCTCCAGAGCAAACCTTTGTTGTTAACATATGGAAAGATACATTTGTCTGATATATGGTTAGTTGTCATTATTTTCATAACATGATTTCTTAATGAATAAAAAAAAAAGTGCTTTTAACTTCGAACGCTTGTTTTTACTAGCAACTGATCCTGCAGATGTCCTATCCAATAAAGAATATTCCAAATGTCCTAAAAGGCTACTATGGGAGGTGGCAGTGAACACTTTTAAGCTCACTGTCAGCCTCTTGAGAAAACAACGCCTACACAGGTGTGTTCAATATCCCAGGTGATTAGCCCCGTTGCCCAGGGTGACGTGGGCAGAGCTAAGAATTTCATGACATCAATTCAATGTACTAATCCTGAGCCAACATGTGACCTGTCTTTTAGTCTGTTTGAAAAATAAAGATGTTTCGCTATGGAAAACCAAATAATAATAATGGAATCCTTTACCAGAACATTTCCAATAACAGAATCATCAAAATCATTAAGAGGCGATCCAAAATAAAAACACACAATGTAGTCTTGTCTTTAAAGAAAGTATCATAAGTATCATCTTCCAGTTGTAATAGTCTCTGTACTAAAAATGTGAAAATAAAGCATATGCAGTACAATAATGAACGTACAAGGGTCAGATGAAATTGCTTGCAGGGTGCAATGCTATTGACTTTAGTTGAAGGAAGAGTTTATTTAAGAGCAAACTTTGTCACTCCAGGGTCCTTCGATCTTGCCAAACAATGTAAGCTGCAGGGCTTAGGAGATAAGGAAAATGTATTAATGATATTTAAAACCTAAAAGCTATATCAAACAATAAGCTCTTAAAGTAAATGCATTTTCAATATATTTTAATATGATCATGTCGTTGTGTTGGCAATAAGCTATAGTAGCAAGAATATAACCTCCATGTTGTGGGATACATAATAAACTAGAGAATGCAATTCCTGAAGAAATTGCTAGTGGGAATGCTTTATGCTGAAAATCTGACGCTAAACTGCTATGCTGAAATGTAATGTGTAAGAAGAAAGTGAAGAATATAGATTGAAATTATACATGAACACTGGGGGCTTGAATGTGTGATGAGAGAAGTAAAGAAAGTAAAAAGGCTTGGAAAAGCAGCAGAATATTTGAAATGCAAACTTTTGAACTAACTTGATGGCGAATGATCTGTCACCATGCCAACGGCATTTGATGACATCCCATTATAGGCTTAGATGCGTTGATTGCTGCATCATTACCAAACCTGTGAAGTTTTGGGCCATTTGGAGCATTTTCACTGAAGTTATGAGAAAACCGTGTTTCATGGCGGGCATTGTGTTGCCATGGCAACGGCATGTCCCGTAGATGTCTTCACTGCTGGATTGTTAGCACACATGTGAAGTTTGAGCACTTTTTGAACATTTTCATAGGAGTTATAGCGACATCATGTTTTATGGCGAGGGATGGAAACGGCATATGGTGAGATCTCAGATTTGGCGTAGAGCTGTTGAGGCATGGACCGGTGATATACAAGTGAAGATTGGGGGACGATTGGACCGTGTCGATTGGACTTACAGCGACATCGTGTTTCATGGCGAGTGGTCTGTCGCCATGGCAATGGCATTTGAAGAAATCTCAAAACTGTCCCGTAGATGTCTTCACGGCTGGACTGTTAGC
The DNA here is from genome assembly GCF_902827165.1 of Trematomus bernacchii. Classification (NCBI taxonomy): domain Eukaryota; kingdom Metazoa; phylum Chordata; class Actinopteri; order Perciformes; family Nototheniidae; genus Trematomus; species Trematomus bernacchii. The sequence continues at coordinate 17,394,304 of NW_022987648.1, read as the reverse complement.
ACACATGTGAAGTTTTAGCACTTTTTGACAATTTTCATAGGAGTTATAGCCATATCGTGTTTTATTGCAAGGGATGCGTTGCCATGGCAACAGCTTTTGAGGAAAACTCACTAATGGTATATAGACATGTTGAGGGCTGGACCATTAACTGTCATCTGAAGTCTGGTGGTGTTTGGACCATTTGCATAGGTATCACGACAACATCGTGTTTTATGGCGAGGGATGCGTTTCCATGGAAACAGCCAATGGTGAGATCTCAGATTTGGCGTAGAGCTGTTGAGGCATGGACCGGTGATATACAAGCGAAGTTTGGGGACGATCGGACCGTGTCCATTGGAGTTACAGCGACATCGTGTTTCATGGCGAGCATTGTGTTGCCATGCCAACGGCATTTGAAGAAATCTCAAAACTGTCTCGTAGATGTCTTCACGGCTGGACTGTTAGCACACATGTGAATTTTGAGCACTTTTTGAACATTTTCATAGGAGTTAAAGGGACATCGTGTTTTATGGCGAGGGATGCGTTTCCATGGAAACGGCATATGGTGAGATTTCAGATTTGGCATAGAGCTGTTGAGGCATGGACCGGTGTGGCAGAGAGAGAGAGAGAGAGAGAGAGAGAGAGAGAGAGAGAGAGAGAGAGAGAGAGAGAGAGAGAGAGAGAGAGGAGAGAGAGAGAGAGAGAGAGAGAGAGAGAGAGAGAGAGAGAGAGAGAGAGAGAGAGAGAGAGAGAGAGAGAGCAGAACCCAGTAAACTGAACTATACAAAACAACCTTATAGATGGACAAACAATAGCAAGGACGACTACCAGAAAGCAATCAGACATCAAACAATTCAATCCCAATTAGACCATTTTCTATCCACCCCATATCCCCACAGTAATGATGGCCTGAATCAGGCTGTATGGGACATTAACAGCATCTTTGACAATGTGGCAGATTTATCCAATCTGAAAAAACCACAATATCATAAATCAAAAAAGTCAGCCAATGAAAAGTGGTTTGATACAGACTGCAGGCATCTGAGAAAAACCCTCAGAAGTTTATCAAATCAAAAACACAGACAACCTGACAATCCTGAGCTTCGCCTCCATTATTGGGAAACACTGAAACTATACAGAAGAACACTCAGAACTAAAAGGGAGCAACATGCGCAGCACCAACTTGATATCATTGAAGAGTCCATTGACTCAAATCATTTCTGGAAGAAATGGCACTCTTTCAGCAAACCACACAAGGAAGAACTGGCTATTCAAAATGGGGACATTTGGAAAACACACTTTGAAAACCTGTATAGTAGCGTTACACTGAATTCGGCCCAAAATGATCTCCTCAACAAACTACACATTCTAGAATCAGTCGTTAAAGACAACCAGAACCCTTTAGACCAGCGGTTTTCAAAGTGTGAGGCGCGCCTCCCCTGGGGGGCGCCAGAGAGCTTCAGGGGAGGCGCAGCTTGAGAAAAAGAACAACGAGAAAAAGACGAGTAAAGTGACACTTGCACACTTTTGGCTGTCTGTGGAGACTGTGGGTTCCCCCACCTCGCCAAAAAGGCTGTAAAAGTGCTCATTCCCTTCACCTCCACCTACCTGTGTGAGTGCAGGTTTTCCGCATTGACTTTGATCAAAAGCAAGTGCCGGTGTCAGTACCATGGGTGTTTCTCAATCGCGAGTACGCTTGCTTGGTAGCACATGTCTGCCGAGCATCTTGCTTCAGAAGCGAGTCAAGAATACTTCCTGGCATTCGGAAAACGAAGTGTGGAACACGCTAGCAAGTGTGCAGGTGTGCGTCATATGAGAGGCCCCGCCTTACATCTTCCGCCACAGATTTGGGGAAATTGGTCCGTGCGCAAAGCATTGTGGGGATTTTAAGACCGCGAAGTCTACTCATGTGCAGACTCGATATTTCTCCAAACGGAGTACGCCGGGCTCGGTAGATTTCCAAGTATACTGGAGATTGGAACAGTACTTCGGCGGCACTCGATGACGTAGTATGCTTGAAATAGTGGCTCTGAAGCAGCTTTACTCGCGATTGAGAAACACCCCATATGTGTTCGCCCTACCATATGTGTTCGGGGTCCGTCGCTTACCAATGACGTCACCCATTGTGATTGGCTGTACGGAATCGTAGTAATCAGCAGCGAACCGCTTCAACACGTGTATTTCAGTGTATTCACGGCATTCATTTTGTTATTCTACAGTATTGTTGTTTTATAGTTATTTGTTAATGTAACCCAATTTGTGTTCTTTGAAATTGAAAAGGATATCGCATTGTGTTTGTTACATTCATTGCAGTTGTATAGGCTATGTGTTAAGTGTAATTTGGCATGTCCTATTTATGGACATGCTTTTATTTTGAAGGAGAGTTAGCGCAGTTGACAGGAAGTTGTTGTTGTTTTGGAAACAACGTGACAGAGATTAACGGAGAAAAGTAATATCTACATATAAAGACGGAGAAAGTAAACGACAACGTTTATGGTTAAGTGTTAGCACCCCCCGAAGAGGCACAAGCTCTTACGTTGATATTGGAGATTTCAATAAATTCAATTTGAAAAAAAAACGGGGAAAAAAACCAAAAACGAATATCTGAATAACGAAATTGAAACCCGAATAGTACTCCAACGAACGAATATTCGGATATTTTGGTACAGTAGGGCTGTACCCGAATAATATAATAAAGTTATAGTAAATAATAACAAATTCCAGTGTTAGAATTCCATAATTCCATATTCATAAATAAAATGATATGCAAATAACATTTTCTTGGCTGTGGACTTGTACTCTACATAATTATGTTGAGCTCATGGTAATCTAATTCAATAAACAATAACTGCAATGAACAGATAGCATTTTCTGACTCGTAAAATGATTGGATATGGTGTAATTTGGCAAATGATTCTGTGTTGAAAAATGTATATCTTTAAAAACTGCGTTGGTGTATTAGGGCGGGCCATACTAATTTTTCTTGTAAATCGATCGAGAGGGGTGTTCAAATAACGTATTTTGGTGTGTAGAACACAAATCTATTTAGATGCTTTTATTTTGAAGTTGTTGCTATGGAAACAACATGACGGAGAAAAAAGTAATATCTTCTACATATAATAACGGACAAAGTAAAGAATGAAGTGTATGTTTAAATGTTAGCACCCCCCGAAGAGGCTCAAGCTCTTACGTTGAGTCTGGAGTTTCAATACATTCGGAATTTGACCGTGTAAAATGTCCTCTTGGGTTACCGTACAGCCAATGCGTGACGTCATTGGTAAGCGTAACGGACCCCGAACACATCTGGTAGGCCGAACACATATGGTACCTACACCGGTGAAGGCTGCAGCCAGAGGATGATCTGCGTTTATTCCTGTGTGCATCAAAGACGCAGACTCATTGTTCCCACTAAAGTAGGGGTGAGTGTAATAAGGAGGCAAAGTTGACGTTCAGTGTGTTGCCGGGAGCATATAAGGATTTATCCACGATGTTGAAAATGTAAATTTAAAAAAAAATATGTGTTGAGAACACCGTGCGAAAATATACGGGTCGTGCTGCAGCTAGATTTGCCTGTCCTCTGTAAGAAGGTGTCAGCGACTGACATGCAAGGAAGAACGGCTGTCCACAGGCTGTTCCAACTTTAACAACTTTATTAACTTCCATGGTAGTGAATTGAACATGCTATTGTAATTGGGTGTGTGGTATATTTTCATGCACGCACACGCATGTTCCACAACACACTGAACAACACTCAATTGTCCGATCGCTACCAGTGTCCTTGCGATCTTGTTATAAGTTGAGACCATTCGGGCTTATTCTAGAGGGGTGCAAGGAATAGTCCAAGTAGTGGGGGAGTTTTATACAACATGTTTAAAACATAAAGATAAAAATGTTTTAAAAAGTTATTGTTTAATGTTTTAAGGAGGTGATGCTACTCAGCCAATCATATCGGTGCACTCAGTGAGTCAGCACGATAGATTCAAACACACACAGAGACGAGACAAGAGGAGAGAAACAGTCTTCATTTGATCTTACTGGACCTCTTTGAAATGCAATTGAATACCCCTGCATTATAGCAACAACAACAATAATAATAATAATAGCAATAATAATTGGGAGGGGGGGCGCCGCTGTTCTTATGTTCTCTGAGGGGAGGCTCACCTTCCCACACTTTGAAAACCCCTGCTTTAGACTATACAGTAACATTACTGAGGAAGAGCTCCTGGCTAAAACCCAGGCCCTACAACCAAGGAAGGCCAGCGGTCCTGATGGTATTTTAAATGAAATGCTGAAATTTAGCAGCCATATAAGTTCAACACTGCCATGTTGAAACTATTCAACCTGGTTCTGAGCATTGGACATTTCCCTGACATCTGGAGCAAAGGAATCATCACACCAATATTTAAAAATGGAAATAAATTTGACCCAAACAATTACCGAGGCATATGTGTCAGCAGCAACCTGGGGAAGTTATTCTGCAGCATCCTAAACAGCCGACTGCAAGACTTCCTCAGTGAACATAATGTCCTGAGCAAGAGTCAGATTGGATTTACACCACAACATCGGACTACAGACCATATATATACCCTCCACACCCTCATTCATAAACATGTCCACCAAAATAAGAAGATTTTCTCTTGTTTTGTAGATTTCGAAAAAGCATTCGACTCAATTTGGCATAACGGTCTGTTCCTGAAGTTGATTGAAAACGGTGTAGGGGGGAAAACATATGATATCATTAAAACAATGTATACAAATAATAAATGTGCTGTGAAAATTGGCAATGTGGAAACAGATTTCTTCCCCCAAAGTAGAGGGGTGAAACAGGGCTGCAGTCTCAGCCCCACCCTATTTAATATTTATATTGACCAATTGGCTAAATCATTAGAACAATCCGATATCCCTGGACTCAGCCTCTCTGACACACAAATTAAATGCCTCCTGTTTGCAGATGATCTAATATTGCTAGCTCCATCTAAGGAGGCATTACAACAGCAAATGGATCATCTGCAAAGCTTCTGTCAGATCTGGGCCCTGACAGTTAATCTGGAAAAGACCAGGATTATGGTCTTCCAGAAAAGACCCAGGGGTCAGGGAAACCCACACCGCTTCTTACTGGGCTCCACTGACATAGAACACACACACAGCTACACATATTTGGGACTCAAAATTACTTCAACAGGAAATTTCAATCTGGCCATTAATGATCTCAGAGACAAAGGAAGAAAGGCTTTCTATGCTATCAAAAAGTCTTCAAATATACCTGTTAGAATCTGGCTCAAAATATTCAATTCAATAATAGAACCAATCATACTGTATGGTAGCGAAGTGTGGGGTCCTCTTGGAAATCAAGACTTTGATAAATGGGACAAACACCCAATAGAAACCCTACATGCGGAGATATGCAAGAGCATCCTGAGAGTCCACAGGAACACCCCCAACAATGGATGCCGAGCTGAGCTAGGCCAATTCCCCCTTTTAATTAGGATACAAAAAAGAGCAGTCAAATTCTACAACCACCTAAAAACCAGTGATCCCAACTCCTACCATTACAAAGCCCTCCATTGCCAAGAGGAGAACATAGAGAGGAGTCCCCTCAACCAGCTGGTGCTGAGGCTCACCTCCTCTAACAGGACAAGGCCTCAGGATAGCCCTCACACAATCTGGCCCAACCAAATCATAGCTAAAGCAAAAGAAAATTACATCAACTATTGGACATGTACCACGCAAACCCAAAACAAACTTCAATGCTATTTGGCTCTAAACAGACAGTACACGGTGGCAAACTATCTGACCGCCGTGACTGATCCCAAACTGAGGAAGACATTAACAATGTACAGACTCAGTGACCACAGCCTGGCCGTAGAGACTGGCCGACACAGGCAGACCTGGCTGCCTAGAGAAGAGAGGCTGTGTCAGCTCTGTCCACAGAGACAGGTGGAGACAGAGCAACACTTCCTGCTGCACTGTCAAACATACGAAGACATTAGAACAAAGTTCTTTACAAAGATAACATGTAAACTCCAAGATTTTGAATCACTGTCTGACCAGAATAAAATGCAACATGTACTTGGAGAAAATAGTGCCAGCAGCATAGAAGCAGCGAAATATGTGAGCGCATGTCACAGCCTAAGAGACAGCAACAACACATAACAGCTGTTCCTCACAGCTCACTCTGATTACTCCTCTACTTCATGGGTCTCTTTTCTTTCTTTCTTTTTACATTTGATACTTGAGGTTTTGTAATAATATATTGTTGTAAATTGTTTAATGAATGAATTGTATTTGTATTTTTATCAATTTTATTGAATTGTATTATCCTTGACGCTTTGGCAATATTGTTCACCTGACATTCATGCCAATAAAGCTTATTGAATTTAATTGAATTGAATTGAGAGAGAGTGTGTGTGTGTGAGTATGAAATGAACAGTTAGAACTGACTGCTGTCAGTTGGAGTGATGACATCATCGTGTTCCATTGCACAGGTGTTTATAGTTGAGCTAACGAGGTGCCTAGACTTCAAAGTTTCATTGTTCTGAATGAGAGATGAACCTCTTACATGTGAACGTTTTGTGGAAGAACGATAACAGATATCTGTGAAATTTCAAAACGTGAAGCATGTCAAGGAAGTTGAGTATCTGAAGTGTAATCTTTGTGTACCTTCGGGTTAATAATGTGGCCTTTTTGGCAGTTTAACTAAAGGTGTGCGGCTGCTGCTGTGAGGAAATATCAGCCTGAAATTACAATGGGTGTTAATGGAGACATGTTGAAAGTTGTTGTCACTTCATGCCCTCAAGAGGCATTTTGTTTAATTATTTTTGCTTAATTATTTGTCCTTTTTCAAGCTACGAGATGTTTTCCTATGTTTGTCATGAAAAATTATGTCTCAGGAATATAAGGTTTGGAAATTATGGCAGTTTTAAAAAGAAAAATTAAGGCACATTTCAAGATTTCCTACCCTCTAGCTGTGACATCACGCACTCTAGTTAATGTTAAAATCTGAAGAAAACATCTTTAACAAGGTCTGAACAATGTTTAATATCTCTAAAAGTAAGAATCAGATTTAAAAGTTGTGTTACACGAATAATGTCAGAAAGATGTGTAAGATTTTAAAGTTGGAATGAGGTTTCTGAGTGAAAGTATGAATGAAAAGTTAGCCTCTTAAAGTGGACCTATCATGCTATATTTGAATAATATAGTGTAGCACCATACCTATATAAGGCATATTTATACTTTTTTTTTTTCAAAATACCAAACAGATCATGCATTTTAGCCATGCCTCATTTTGCTCAATTTGACAATTTCTCGCTCTGTTTTTGCAAGGGCTGATGCTGTGAGAACAGCACCATCTACTGGCCTGGCATATGTACTACAACGTCTCCAGCGCTTTCGAACGGCAATGGCCGTGGCTGTCTCCTCCTGATTGCTGGAGTTGGCCCAATAGCCGTAGCGCCACTGTCCTGACGTCAGGACAGTGTTCAAATCTGGATCAGTTTTTATCAGATCCGTTGCAGCCCCTTTTTTAGAAATTTGGGTATGGAGGAAAATAGAGAGGGTTGTGTTTTCTGACACTTGGTGAGTTCCCTGGAACACCGGGGACACATATTCATGTATAAAAGACGTACAAAAGTGCATTTTGCATGATAGGTCCCCTTAAGCCCTGAGCCTGTTTTTCAGGTCTCAGGCTCGAAAATGACATTCCCAGAACAAATGACCATATCTTCCCTTCTAAAAGAGTTAAATTAATAATCTTTATTCTCAAAGTAATGATAAACCTGTGAGTTGGATGTAGAAAAGTCAGAATCAATATAGATGTTTTTTATTTTAAAGAAAATTCAGATTTTACATAGTAAAAAACTATAAATTATAGTGTCCGTCCAAAAATTATTTTTTACTTATAGTGAAAACTACCCTTGGATGATGGGTTAGTAGACTAAAAGCTTTAGGAATCCAAAGTACAACATATAAGTACCCTGTACCAAGATTGATGCAAAACAAGTGAAATTTGACCTTTTTAAAGAGATTTAGCCAAAAAAAAACACTTCTGGGGTCATTTGGGTGGATTTGACCTATCTCTGGCCCCCCTTGGTCGATTTTGATGAATGAAATCTCTTTATAACCGCTAGAGCCAATAGGCGCGTTCACACCAAGTACTTTGCCGTATTTAGTGCCGGCACTCAGTGCGCCAGCACTTATTACCCCAGGGCATTTAGTACAGATCGCGTTCACACCGGAGTACTTTTCCCTGAGGGAAGATTACGCAAATGAGCCGCTGACGTCACTTCGTCTTCTTCTGCTTTGGGTTTACTGGCAGGCCGCAAACAACTTCACGGCGTATACTGCCACCCGGAGTCCCCGGCCAGAAGTCCCCGGAGTTGGGGACTGGCTTCAGTAGAAGCTGCTGGGACTCCCAGCAGCTTCTACTGAAGCCTTCCGAGTAAATCGCCAGAACGCCAACACCTCCTCATCTCCACCGCTCCCATGTTTTATTTTGTGTTGCCATAAGTTAGTCTCTCTGCGTTTGTGCACTGGGCGAATGCTAATGCTAATAATGCTAATGCCAGGATAATAAAATGGCGGCTCTACAAAACATTTCAGAGTTGTACGGGGCGTGGTTTGCAATTCGCCCAGCCAATCAGAACTGGGGCACTTTTTTCCCCCAGGAAAGTACCATCTCTCAGCAGGCACTAAAAATGGGGGTAAAAGTTCCCGAGATGAAGTGCTCTTTTTGGTGTGAACGCGACATAAGGGGTACTAACGGAACTAAACGCGAAAAGTACGGTGAAAAGTACTCTGGTGTGAACGCGGCTAATGGAATCGAGGGAAAGTTCTATACACACCAAAACGTTAACAAATAAGGAGTGAGAGTGACGCGTGACCAAAACCGGAGGCTGCATACACTCTGGTGGCTACCATTAGCAGCTAACTTTTCCGCTCCGATTTTTACATAAAAATGGAATTATGGATTATAAATAATTTTTTCAAAGGCACAGGTACATTATTAACCTAAGGATCAACAGTTGTAGCATTTTTGTTTTTTGTTTTAATGCCCTTGAACACGTCTTTTGATCTAATTGACAGCTACGGTGAGACGATCTGCCGTAAATGCTCCGTAAAGGTACGTGTTGTGATGTCTGTGTTTGCTTCCCCTGTTGCAAGTTTGGATCGCTCAGTGATGATACTATACCTAAATAATCTGTGGAGTCTCAGCTTTAATCGGATATATTGTATGTGCAGCTACGATAAGTAATAAGGGTATCTTTATCTTGAATTGTGTGCCAAAGTCAGTTTGCATTTTTTCGCTCAGGGGTCATTTAGACGCTTCTTTTGAGACTTGTGTTTTGTTTTGGTAAAAATTGTTCATATCTTCAGTTAGCTGAGATTCTTCCCGTTAATCTAGTGCTACACATTAATAGTTTCATAAATGTTAAGAAGCCCTGAGACATTGTCTAAAAAAAAAAACGGTGGGAGGAGTCCAATGGGGGGACCGTCGTCCTTAAGAGGTTAGCAGTTGAAGTCGCATGAAGATTTGTTGAAGTCTGAAGAATTTCTCCATTGACTTCCATGTTAAAAATGTGATGTATTATGGGATGTATCTCTGGAATTATGAAAGTTATGAATGAGAAAAGTAATAGCCATCGATTCCCGACCGAGCTGAACATTTTGATTGGGTATTATCAGTTTACCCTACAAGGTACAACAAAGCTAACAATTTAATCAAAAACATTCTGTTAAAACCCTTGCAGATCTTGGAAGAGATCTAATCAGACAAGAACACATTTATATCATCAGCATAGGTTTACCAAGTGTGCTTTTGAACACTTTGTACCCCCTTTTTAATGACTAGTGTTGCAACAGTAAAGCAACTTTTAAAGGTGCCATATGACTGAACATTTCTGAACCTCTAGCCTACATATTTAATCTTATCTTTTATTATTGACAGTATTGCATAAATCTCCCTCAAGCAACAGGTGTGGCAACCCAATAAAAGAGAACTAACTGATTATCCTTTTCCAGGGAGTGCTAATATAGATAATAGAAAAGGACAGAGGTAGAACAACTCACAGGTTTGAGTGATAGTGTCTAGCCCTGGACACATTTACTATGGTATTTTTAACAAAAATCACAAAAGACATGCCGTTTAATCCTTGATTGAATTGCTTTATTTTCATTTTTTAATCGATGTAAAAAGTTCAGACAAAAAAGTGTAATAGTGAAGAAACTCAATGTGGCATTTGTACTTTCCAAAAAAAGTGGAACAGGGATTATATTGATCCTGAGTAAGTAGTAATAAATGATAACAGAACATCACATTCAATCATTAATATATTTCTGGTTATGCCATTGTTTCTTTGACTTATTGATAACTCAATGAAACTCAGTGTCTAGAAAACTGAGGAACAAGTCATACAACGATCATTTTGGTCCGCAGTATAAAGGTTAACAAGATGCAAAAAAATATCTTGATATTTTTACAACAGTCATACATGTATTATATTGGTCGTCACAGTTAGAAATTGTAAATGTTTATAACAATACTGAACCAAAAAAAGTATTTAAAATAAAGTAATAATATATAAGTAAAACAGAGATTATATTGGACCTAATGCATATGTATAAATGATAATATAGTAAAAAGAAAAGTCATACAGATATTATATTGGACCTCAGACAGTTTGAATCATTTACAACATTTCAAAAGAAATCTTGATATTTTCATAAAAAAGTCATACAGACAATAAATTGGTCCTCACTTTGAGTAGTTGTACATTTGTAGAACAATAATAAAAAATTAAAATAAAGTAATACAGAGTTTAAAGTGATCCCAAGTGAGTGGTCATAAACAATAACTTTGCATAAATATAACTTCCTTTGTTTTATTTCCATAACAAAATCATAGAGGGCCTATGGGTCCTGAGTGAGTAGTCAAAACTCTTCAACAATACTCAAAATATCATATTTACATTCCCATTACAATGGTCTTTCATTGGCTTCAGAAACTCAATGTGGCATTTGTACTTTCCAAAAAAAGTGGTACAGGGATTATATTGATTATGAGTAAGTAGTAATAAATGATAACAGAACATAACATCACATTCAATAATTAATATATTTCTGGTTATGCCATTGTTTCTTTGACTTATTGATAACTCAGTGTTTAGAAAACTTTGAGGAACAAGTCATACAGAGATCATTTTGGTCCGCAGTGTAAAGGTTAACAACATGCAAAAAAATATATTGATATTTTTATAACAGTCATACATATATTATATTGGTCGTCACAGTTAGAAATTGTAAATGTTTATAACAATGATGATCAAAAAATAATTATAATTGCATTTTTAGAAAGTATTTAAAATAAAGTAATAATATAAAGTAAAACAGAGATTATATTGGGCCTAATGGATAGGTATAAATGATAATATAGTAAAAAGAAAAGTCATACAGATATTATATTGGACCTCAGTGAGTTTTAACCATTTACAACATTTCAAAGAACATCTTGATATTTTCATAAAAAGTCATACAGACAATAAATTGGTCCTCACTTTGAGTAGTTGTACATTTGTAGAACAATAATAAAAAATAAAGTAATACAGAGTTTAAAGTGATCCCAAGTGAGTGGTCATAAACGATAACTTTGCATAAATATAACTTCCTTTGTTTTATTTCCATAACAAAATCATAGAGGGCCTATGGGTCCTGAGTGAGTAGTCAAAACTCTTCAACAATACTCAAAATATCATATTCACATTCCCATTACAATGGTCTTTCATTGGCTTCAGAAACTCAATGTGGCATTTGTACTTTCCAAAAAAAGTGGTACAGGGATTATATTGATTATGAGTAAGTAGTAATAAATGATAACAGAACATAACATCACATTCAATAATTAATATATTTCTGGTTATGCCATTGTTTCTTTGACTTATTGATAACTCAGTGTTTAGAAAACTTTGAGGAACAAGTCATACAGAGATCATTTTGGTCCGCAGTGTAAAGGTTAACAACATGCAAAAAAATATATTGATATTTTTATAACAGTCATACATATATTATATTGGTCATCACAGTTAGAAATTGTAAATGTTTATAACAATGATGAACAAAAAATAATTATAATTGCATTTTTAGAAAGTATTTAAAATAAAGTAATAATATATAAGTAAAACAGAGATTATATTGCGCCTAATGGATAGGTATAAATGATAATATAGTAAAAAGAAAAGTCATACAGATATTATATTGGACCTCAGTGAGTTTTAACCGTTTACAACATTTCAAAGAACATCTTGATATTTTCATAAAAAGTCATACAGACAATAAATTGGTCCTCACTTTGAGTAGTTGTACATTTGTAGAACAATAATAAAAAATAAAGTAATACAGAGTTTAAAGTGATCCCAAGTGAGTGGTCATAAACGATAACTTTGCATAAATATAACTTATTTTGTTTCATTTCCATAACAAAATAATAGAGGGCCTATGGGTCCTGAGTGAGTAGTCAAAACTCTTCAACAATACTCAAAATATCATATTTACATTCCCATTACAATGGCCTTTCATTGGCTTCAGTAAGTCCCTACATTACACACACATTTTATGTCAGCATTTTGACTGATATGTTTTTTTTTAACAAATGGAACTATTATTTTCTTCAGAGTAATGTTTTAATATAAGAATATGGCTAATGCCATTTTACATGCCGAACAAACCTAAATTGACTCTACCAACATGACGTGTCAGTTTGTCTTGAATCCCTAATTTACATATTCCTCGACTAAACTCAGAAGCTCAGATGCGCTCTTCAGTGCCAACAACTCATTCTCTGGTTTGAACTGCTCATTTGGAATATGGGGAAATGGATGGCAGTTTGGATACTGAGTCTTTTTGTCGTCCACTCCCAACGCCTTCAGATTCCTCACTATTTGAGGAAGAACTCTCAGTTTGAGGTTGTAGAGGGAAACTTGTGCTGCAAGGGATACAATGGAGCTGCTGGTGGGATGCTGACCATCTCTCTTATACTTTGCAGCTGTGAGAGACTTTTCCACTGCTTGATGGACTTTGAACAGACACCACTCTGTGCTCGCCCCACTAACGTCTTTGTAGGCTGCGTCGAGATCACAGCGAGCTTGTCTTCTCCAGCGTTGGGCCTCTTCTTTGTTTGGCCTTGGGACATTTTTATTATGTGTCCAAAAATTGTAGGAACGGTTGCTTCTGGAGAATCCGTCCCTAGCATTTCTGTGATGCCTGGCCTCCTGATTCCATTCATCATAGAAGTTCCTGAAGTCTGATCTTCCGCTTGAATAAGATGAGCCTGTATTTGTGCCTTTGCCCTTCCCTTTGCTGAGCTCAGCAATTTGATTCTGCAGGTATTTGAATGCCTCAGTGGCAAGAGGTATGCAGTCAAGGTTTTTGTCAGGATGCCATCTAAGGTAAAGTCGTTTGATGGCTTTATGCTTTTCCTCCTCAGGAAGAGTCCAAATCTCTTTTAGACATTTGTCAATTTCCATTTTAGCTTCTTCAAGAGAGGCTGGTGAGGATCTCGTAGAAGAGGAACTTGTACTTGATGGTTTGGAAGAATGTGGCACAGCTCCTTCTAGTGGCACCATGTCCATGCAAGAAGTATCAGCAGATGTAGAAGCAGCAGAACTTCCTTTAGGTTCTGGTTTCTTTTGTCGTTTAAACTGATACAGGTCCAGACAACTGACTTCAATGGGCTCATCTTCTCCAATTTCTATTTTGTATCTGTGTGAATATGGTCCCGACTGCCCAGGCAGTTCTTCAACAATAACTGCATAGATATACTTGTTGTTGGTGCTGTAGCCAACATATTCGCCCTCTTCAAAGTTATTGAGGATGTTCATGTCTAAGGAATCATGCCATTCCACTGGGATTTCTGTTCCAGGGGCTGGTGGATTGCGGAAAATGCTTTGAGTTTCAGCACTGTCATGGATCCCATTCTTAGCAAGAGTTTTCAGAACATCTTGCATATTGTTACACATGAGAAGGTGTACGAGGACCAGAAGGTGTTTCGATCCAAATGTGTTACCTAAAAGAGCATTAATCTCCTTTGTCAATGTCATATTGATGTCACTTAAGACCCTAGGAATTATGTCGTTGTTGTGTTTCAAGTAAAATATGCAACCTTGTTGCTCTTGTTTGACAAAAACATCGGTTTGAGAGGCAGTCTGGTGTAGTGGCTGTTGATTCACCCAAAGCTCAGTTTTTAGACTATTGCAGCAGACAATCTGAATGCTGCCAAAAGTCTTCTTGCACATCTCAGTAGCATCTTCTTGTGTTATTTCCCCCTTGGACTGGTCTCTGATAAGACAAATGAGTCCATGTATAAATGCTTCTGAGGACAAATGACTTTCAAACCATCCACTAAATTCACAGTCAGCACCAAGCTCACAAAGCTGCATGTCTGATTCCACTACTTTCTCCTCAGTGAATTGAGACAGCATATTAGGCTTAAAGGTTTGAGGCAGAAATTGCAGCAATCGGTGATGCTCATACATGTCTTCGCCTAAGTGACACTCACTTAGTTTCTCAAGCAAAAGAAACTTATTCTCAAGCGCTTTTTCCAACCTTTTGCTCTCAAACACTGTATCATTGTAGTAGAGTTTGCAGGATGGGTATACTTTACCATCTACTGCAGGAAGATACAAAGTCATTGAATCATCAACAAGGGACTGGTTTTCTTTAGTTTTGATTAACAGGAAAAACTGCTCAACAGCACGTTTCACAGTTTTCAGTTGGTTTGGGTTAAGATTGGGTTTCTCGCAGGAATCAGCATAAACTGCTGCCAGAACATTACAATACTGCACTGCTGTAGGTGTGTCCTTAACACCAATTAGCTTGAAGAACTTTGAAAACATGACATCGTTCGGAGAAATTTTGTACAAATACGGTCTGAACTCGTGCTCGTGCGGGAGTGAAAAAGAAGTATCATCAGGCTTTGCAAGTCCCTTGTCTTTTTCAACCAAAACCACAGGAAGACCAGCCAATGTTTGGACTTCAAACGTGTTTACTTGCAGGTATTCATATGCACTTCGAAAAACCTCAGCACGGGTTTGGATCAACTTTTGATCTATACAGGGCGACTGACAGATGTTTCTCATGTTACTTGTCACACAGTTTGGCGGTGGTTGTTCATGAGCTCCAGCTTTATTCATCTTTTCCAGGACTTCCTCTGACTTATAAACAGGTAGATGTATAATTGGCATTGAGGACCAAACCAGTTCTTGATGCTTAGCTTCAGTGTCTATCAAAGACCCCCTGATTGTAACAGCAGTTCTCTCAGCCGCAAATGGTTGGTGGTAGTTTTGCAGTTCTTTTTCAATTTTCACAGGAAAAATGAACTTGATGTCAGCCATTTCCTCCAGAAACATTTCCTTTTCGTGCTTGTCCTTAATCTGTATATTCAAGGCGGCTTTGAATATTAAGGATGATTTTGGTTCCAAATCTTTAAGGTCACCATTTCCTTTTGCTTCTGATTCTAACTGGTGTGCAAAGTGAATTATGTCATCTTTTGAAACAACATGCTTCATTCCAAGGTCTCTTAGTAACTTCTTTGGGTCTGGTAGAAAAAGCCCTTCACACAACTCAGTCCAAAATCTCTCAGGTACAAACCTCTCTTTGGGCAACATTTTTTTGTACAGCCCAACACTCTTATCAAAGAAGTATGATGCCTTCTCCAATGTGCCTTGAGAATTGGCAATCAATTGCACTGCCTTCATTGAGGAGATGATTGTTTCCCTACACTTACAATGAATGAATTCTGATGTCAGTAAGAGTTTGAGGCAGTGAAGCTTCTGCATTTCAGTGAGTGTGTGTACAACAGGCAGAATAAACTTCATGAAATAGTCCAAATCATTCATGGTTTGGATTTTCAATGTGTATGACAGACTGATGTTTGCATGACTGTGTTGGAGAAAAATGCTGTTGCTGTCAGATAGGGAGAACAAATCCGGAAATGCCTTTGAATATGTGCTGTTGAGGATAAATACCTCTTTAGGTCCATCAATCCTTACTCGTTCACCATGTATTGTTTCAAATATTGGCAACGATTTTAGCTTTCTTTGATATCCTTGTTTGTCTTTGGACTTGGATACTCCAGACTGCAGGTCACACTGAAGCTCTTTCAACTCATGATTTGAAAGCTGGGAAAACTCTGAGTGGTTTATGTTGTAGAGCTGCTCCAACACAGAGCTTTTATCATTCACATCCATAAGTTCAGAGTGAAGAAGTAAACGTTGTTCTACAGGCATCTCAGAGACAAATGTACTTTCAAGCTTCATAAAACCAAGTTTAAAAAGGATGCCTGATATGTCCTCTCCAGAGGTGCTCTTAAGCACACTCGGCATGTCTTTCATTGTTTTCAGGAAGTGTTTGTTGTTCAACCTTGGACACACAACAGGTAAAATGCAGCAGTCGCTGAAGAGCTGCCTGACATCACTTAATGTCAGGCTTTCTTCATCACCATTAGATGTTGCAGGTTTAATTTCACTCGTTAAGAACTTCCAAAGTGATTTCAACCACATCAACACTCTCTCATTTGGGACATGAAGACCACTTTGTGGATCAACTTCACAGCTCTGAAGAAGTTGCTGAATTAACGGCTTCAGATATTTTGCTGCACAGGGAACTGTCAATCTTTCGACAAGGTTTAAAGTTTGTAGAGCATCAATGTTCTTTCTGTTTGTCTGAAAGTCTGCAAAGTGTTCTTTGTAGGCAAAGAACAGACTCTCATAACTCGATATCAGCTTGGGAGATTTGGAGTCAAACACTCTCAAAACTTTATCACTTGTGAGAAGAAGTGGAAGTCCATTGAGTGTAATGGAGTTGTCTTTTGCTGTCTTTTTAAAGTCTTTTAAGCAGAAACTCAAGAGCTCAGAACATCTTTTTCCATCTCTGATCAAGGTGGCAGTTATGGGCAGTGGTAAATCCTTGTCTGTTTTGGTCGGGTCATTGACGGGTATTTCTCTCAGGAAAGTCTGCACACTTGAAGGATTCACATCTCTTACTGCAATGTCTGCGGATCTGAAACTTTCCCAAACATTTAGCATGATAGAAGGTACCAATGTCATTCCAAGATCTTCCAATATTGGCATTATCCTGTCTGTTTCCCAGTGTGTGAGATAAGGTGCCTTAGTGGTTTCATTTTCTCTGACATTACACCAGTCAAAAGAATATGTCTTCAATTCTTGGCCTGCAACTTTGCGTGTTGAACTCCTCAAAACTGGAATCACATCAAGACCTTTTTCTTTGATTGATCTGTACACCTCATGTATCATTTCATGCCAATCCTGGTCAACATGTTTGGACACAGTTGGCCAAAAACACAAGTAGAATGACTCAAAACTTGCACAAGTGGTATTCTTTTTTGCAAAGTGGTGGCAGATGTGCTGAAGGAGATCAGCATAAAGTGGAGCAATGACATTCTGTTTCAAAGATTCATTCCAGTTAGATTTTAGACTTTGCCCATCTTCTATCCAAAGGCCTCTCCTGGCAGAATCTACCTCAAAGTTTGCGTTGACATGCACTGGCAGTCCAGTTGTTCCTGGCAAAGGAAGTGAACAAAAGGCTTGTCCAATAAAACACATGTTGCTAGGTGGGGCTTCAACAGAGAACTTTGGGCTCACAAGCGCCGCTATTGCTGCTTGAGGAAGTTTTTTTGGAAGTGTTTGGTCTCCTTTGCCACTGTTTTTGAATGTCCCAAACTGTTCTGCAATGATCCATTTACTTTGTCTTTTATCAGAGGTTGAAATGAGTGCACTGTATATAGCCTTGTCTGGCGTGATTGGTTTGTCAGATTGCAGCGCATTTTGTTCAAGCTTAACAAAAGCATCTTTACTTTCTCTGCTTTCCTGTGGTAGGCGTTTTTCAACCATAAAGATTGTTTCGAGTTTCCCTGAATGTTCATTGATTTCATGGACCTCTATTTTGCAGATGTTTTTCAGAAACAGAATCAGTCCTTCAGGATCTTCAGAGAGTGCAGAGCAAAGTTCGTTCATGTCATGGTCTGTGACTTCCTGCAGTGATATTTTAGAGCTGTTTGCCATGGTACCGATCCTTAAGGGTAATCTGAACATGGTGCCATCTTTAAGGGGAAATTCGTCTGGAAGAAAGGATTTGTAGACATCCATGTACATGTTCTTAAAAGTGTCAGCTAGTTTATAGCCAGTGCCAGCTGGTGGTTTGTCTGAATGACCATCAATGAATTTTTGATTGGGATCAGAAATGCAGAGTAGTTTATCTCCAGTGAGGATGGAGGGGCAGTCAGTCAGATGGTAAACAGAGTTGAATCCTACTCCGTATTTCCCTGTCTTCCCTGGAGAGTTGCGCTTTCCTCCTTCTCCCAGCTGTTGAATGCCCTTCAGGTCATCATCAGAAAACACTTTGTTGTTGAAAACACACAGTGCTGGACCCTGCAGTTCGTTCCATTTCTCTCCAAATGTTTTTTCTGTGCCATGCTGTCGTTTGTCCCAAACAAAGTGAATTTCGGTTGCCTCTGCATCATCAGCATTTTGGATAAGCTCTTTAAGGATATCTTTCTTTGATGGATAGGCTGAAATTATGTTTTTAATTCGAACAGTCAATTTTTCCTGCTGTTCAAAATGAAAAGTAAATGGTGAAATGTTCTCAACTGTATAGTTTTGCAGGGTATGATGCCTTGTTGTTTTGATTCCAAAGTGACAAGCCATAGCACGTTGGATATCCTTGTGACATAATGTCACATCTGGACCGACTGCCATCCATGGGCTGTCATTGTAAAACATCTCACTTGCAGGTTGTAGAACATTATGTTCATTGGGTATCAGACAGTTGTTTGTTTCATCTTTGGCCTCATATATTCCTCTGAGAATTGTGAGACACATCAAAAGGTCTTCCTTTGGCAGGGTCTTGTTGCCATGTTGAGAGTGTATTTCCTGCAGCACAGTTAGACGCTGACTGGTTGTAAATGATTTTTCAACTCCTACATTTTCCCAGAGCCTCCCAAAACCCTTAAAGGCAGTTGGAAGTACATAGAGATAGGGTTTTGCTTCAAATTGCTCACTTTCCGCAATGCAGTTTACATTTATAAATGTACTGCCAACAAGAATGAACGGGAATGAATTTGCCCACTGTGAAATGAAAGTGGAATCCACCAAATCACTGAGCTCCTGATCAAGAAACTTATAGCATTCATATGCTATTTTGTGAAGCATGGATGTATCAATAGATTGAGATTGCTCACATGCTTCTTTCAGTTGTCGAAGCACTTTGTCAGGCCCTGGATTGACTTGAACTCCCAAAATGTGCAGGAGTGGATCAGTGTTGTATATTTTGAGATTGGTATGATCCAGCACGTGTTGTGTCATGTTAACAAGTGGGGAGCATTTTTCACCAAAAATATCTGTTGGCCTTCTAAATGTGACATTTCTTTCCATTTTTGTATCACCGGGGGAAAATGCTGGGAGAAATTCAGTCATCCTCAGTGTTTCCCAGTGGAGAGAGCCTTCATCACTCATGTGATTCTTCATAAGTTCAAGCAGGCAATTTAAATGACCACACGCTTTCTTTTTGTCAAAGCTCCAGGTCCTGGGAATTGTGCGTGCTTTCTCTGTGATTTCTTCCAATGGGAGCTGATCATTTGTCATTCCAAGTTCCAACAAGCGTTTAATCCTTTTGGGGGAGCAAAAGTCATGTTTGGTACCACCGAGTAAGCGTCCTTCTTCTGGTTGAAAGAGACAGGCCACTTTGCCTGATGGATTCACTAGTTTCCTGATATGCTGGAGCTGTCCGCCTATTGTGGGGATGCATGGATAGCAGACCAGAAGTTTGTCAAGTTCTTTGATATTAAGGTCGATCGCATGCAGCACAAGAGTATCTCTACTCTTAGGGTCCATGGTGTCAAGGTTGTTGAACACAGCCTCTTGGTAAAACGTGTCCCAGTTCCATGTTCTATTCTGCAAGGCCTTCTCTAGGCCAGACCGTTTGAAGCTATTTCTCAACCACAGGGGAAGAGAAACAACATGGTTGGGTGCTTTGACATGCGTCTTGCACACTTGCACTGCAAGTTCACTGATGTCTTTATCCTCTTCAATACTCTTGTGTAGAAATATGGCACTGTTCATTGAGCACCAATGTTCTCCATCACTGAAGAGCTCTGGGCCAATGGAAGGCTGAGCTATGGCGGAGTACAATGCATCAACCAAGGGCTTGAAAGTATCACTCACTTTCTCTCTGTCAGGCCAAAAGGTATGATAACAATATGTTTCCAGTTGCTTGTTTTCAGACTTTTTTTTTAGTGCCGAAAGTGCCGAAATATATGCTGTCACGACAGGATCCTCAAGAAGGGCTTTGTTCCACTCATGTTTCACACCACTCTCCCACAGACCTTTGCGGTTGCTTGTCACAGCAAATGTTCCATTTACATTGACTGGAAGACCAGTGTGAATGGACAGAGGAAGGAAGCAAAATGCCTGTCCTACAAGATCTGTTTGTAGTGGGGCCAGCTTCCCAGTTCCTGGATTCTTTTGCAAAGGCACAGCAATCCCCCCGATGGGCAAAGAGAACTTGGCTTGCTTGTTTTCTTGAAGGGCCATTTGCAAGGACTTATGTGTCCCAAAGCAGTTGTAAAGGAGCCAGGACTGGACTTCAGTTTCACCAGATTGCTGACTAGTTATTTGGACAATGTTGACTGTGCAGCAGTCAATGACCTCTTTGCATTTCCCATCAAGTTTCATTAATGCTTTCTCAGCTTGCTGCTGCTTGGACACGCTTGATTCATCAGGAATCCTCATTGTACTCTCAGTGGTTTTGGAGACATTGAAGACTGTTTCTATTTCGTTATCTCTTGGCGGGGTTGATGCTTTGTTTGAGATACTTTGTAAAGATAACATATTGATGTTCTTCAAAAACAGCAGGTGCGTTTGTGAATTGTTTGTAAAGTGCTGTTGAAAAGTGATGATTTGTTGTTTGTTAAACACTTTTTCACTTATTTCTGACATGATAGCCTCTTCTTCAGTTCGAAAAGGTAGTTTGATCAGAGTACCTGGATATGGTTCAGGGGGACTTTGGCTTCTGAAATTGCAATCAAAAATGCGTTCATATGGTCCAAACTGACCAGGAAAGCAATGGAAAAGATGTTGCTTTGAGAGATCCAGCTTGAGTCCAGGGATTTGTTTTATGTTTGATGTGTTTCGTGAGGTGGGTTACATTTGGATCAAGTATGAGAAGACTGTTGCCACTCAGGATAGAAGGAACATCTGTTACATGATACACAGTATTAAATCCAAGTCCAAACTTTCCAATTTTTTCCACTTTGTTTTCTTTTGAGGCAGAGCCAACTCTGACAATATTATTCCAATCCTCAGCTGTGAATTGCTCATTATTAAATGCCCAAAGGCAAGGTCCCTGACAAAGGGCCATGCCAGGGTCAATGAGACTTTCAGGGGAGTCTTTGTGCACTCGTAAATCCACCAAGAACTTGCAGGCTTCTGCCCCAGCATCCTCTGCATTTTGAATGATCTCTTTGAAGAGGTCTCTTTCTTCATCATACTCCTTAAGGATGTTCTTAATCCTCGTCGTTATCGGTTCAGATTGTCCAAAACTGTTCTATTCCCACTAACTCTGGATCGAGAATGTAGGTACTAAGAAATCGGATGTTAAACCATTCAGCAGCTGCTTTTGTGATATCTTCATGTACAACATGAACTTCCTCCTGGCTGTACTTGATCTCATTCAACCCATTTTTGCTCACATCACAGAAGACTGCTGTTGACAGTGGTTTAAGGGTATGTTGTTCACCCTGAATGAGAACTGGCACTGGGATGTCATCCTGAACCGTCTTCTTCTCTTTCCACAGCCACTTAAGAATCTCTATTGACACTTTTACCTCAGAGGAACTTGCAAAAGGCTGTTGGGTTTTCTTCAATGGTTTTCTGGATAGAATGGAGAATGCCAACAATTTCTTGATCTGAAAGCAATGTTTTTAGTCCAAACTCCTGAAGCAACTTCTTGTATGGCAAAAATTCATTTGGAACCTTCCTAATAT
Organism: Trematomus bernacchii; assembly: GCF_902827165.1. Taxonomy (NCBI): domain Eukaryota; kingdom Metazoa; phylum Chordata; class Actinopteri; order Perciformes; family Nototheniidae; genus Trematomus; species Trematomus bernacchii. The sequence continues at coordinate 17,372,280 of NW_022987648.1, read as the reverse complement.
AAGAACTCAGATCAAGATTTCGTGGGTAGTCTAGAACCAGATCCTGTGGTGATACAAACTGGTCGTGGCTCCACAGCCAGTGTGTATCCTTTTTCATCTTCCTTGCAAATTCATTTATGTGGTCTTGCATGTGTTTGTAAATGCTATGCAGCTTTCTTTTAAAATCCACATTTGTGTTAGGATCAGTCATTTTCTGTGCTTTTGATGTCAGAGCAGACAAATTCTCTATCACTTTTTCAGGTGGGGGTAGGCGTTTGAGACCAAGTTGGCTGCTAACTCTGTCACTGAAAGTACCCAGAGGCATTACATGCTCAACAATGTCCTCATAATCAGAATGTCTTGTTTCATCAGGGCAGAAGAAACAACTTCTCTGAGATGTGTCATTGCCGTACGTTTTATCATTACCAGGCTTAGTACATGGGATCCATTTCAGCATGTTGATGCGATGAGGCTGCTCAGGAGAAAACTTAAACAGATCATTAGTATCCAACATCTTCAAGAGCACCTGAGCTCTATTAAGAGCCTCAGTTTGAGAGTCAACATGCGCTTTGTCAATCAGTGTGGGCAGCATGCAAGAAGTGCTCCGGTGACACATCTACTTCTTTGTTTAGTAAGCCAAGATCCGTTAGGCTTTGAAGCATCTGCGATGTGCCAGTGTATAGAGGTGGAGGGAAGAAATCTGACTCAAAGATCACTTTAAAAGGTTTAATTCTTGGATCAAAAAAGGCTGAGGGTTTTTTCAGTTCTCCATTCACTTCAATGAAGCTCAAATCCTTACATCTGTGTTTCAAGGTCTCATTTTGAGAGAAAAGGATAGCTCCATTCTGTAAAATCCAAGTCATGATTTTCTCAGTGTCTTCTCTTCTGCAAGCCCTGCTCTCAATACAGCCAATAAGGAGATGAGCTGCTTCAGCAGTGTCCAAAAGTTTAACTTGAGCAGCTGTAACAGACTGCGATCAGCCTCAGTTGCACACCGCACAACTGAATCAGGCATAGGGAAATCTGTTGGTACCTTTAGACCAGACATCAGAAGCACAGCCTGTTTTGATTGAGCTGCAGCACATGATCCATTCATGGTTTGAAACAGAGGCAACTTTGAGAGTACATCTTTCTCAGTAACTGAGAGACAATCAAGACGAGAGAGATAATCTTTCAGTTCTTCTCGTGCTCCGTGAGAGGCAGTTTTGAGATCTCTGATGAGATTCTGAGAATCTAGGTTCACCAATACTTTCATGACACTCATTGGAGATGGGCAAAGCACATATGAGTCAAGGTCTTCGTGTTTGAGCCAGTCGTTTTCTCTTACCGCTGTGCCACCAAGTTTGTTCACCAACTCAGTTATTTTTTCTGGCAAGATCATCTGCTTTCTTTTCTGAAAAATTAAGGTTGTCTTCTGCTCTAGTGTAGCTAGTGATACTGGCTGACTGACTGACAGGGGACTGACTGGTATCAATGGCAATCCAATGAAATGACTTAACTCTTTGAAGTGAGTGTTGAGAAATGTCCAGAACTCTTGGAGCCACTCTAAAGGTGGATGTTGATTGCTGCTGACATCCCAGGTAACATGCCCCTTGCTCATCTGCTTCCAGTCCTGTGGCAAAAACCTCTTGTATATTCAGCCACCCGTTTTGCGTCAATGTTGATGACCTTGAAAATATCTGGAACATTTGTTTAAAAACATTCATTAGTGAGTGAATACATACATATGACAGATGTTATGCATTTTTAAATCGCTATACTATAAAATGATTTATCTTACTTTCTCTGGCCAGTTCTTTTAGGTGGGCACTGCAGGCTGGACGGAGATCATTGGGGATGAAGAGGTGTTTGCAGAATGGTAGCAAGACTCTGGACAAAAGATACATTTGTTGAATCGGCATGTAACAAAAACAAAGACATTTGTATATCATTTAAGTTGAGATGCATTAAATATATTTTCCAATAAATACAATTGTATTGTTTTTAACCAATCTGTACTTATTCTAAGATTGGATTTGGGCAACATTTAAACTTAGTATAGATGTAGTAGTAAATAAAAGAGAAAAAACATCTAAAAAGAAATAAACCTACCTTGGAAATGTATTGGCTGTCAATCAAAGCAGTGTCCTCCTCTCTGTCTGTGAACGATCTGAAGGAGCCATCGTCGAGCGGGAAGCAGGCTGAAGACCTTCCAGTTCTCTGTATTTTCCATCACTTAAATGAACTCCAAAAGGCAGAGTTTGTCATGTTTAGAGATAGTGTGCACGTCAATCCTGCGGAGCGAGCCCCTTATGAAAGCTGGAGTCACGTGTTGTTAGGGTGTCTAGGTGTGGATAGGCCTCATTTATAGCGCTTGGCAACACTACCTGGTAATGGTGACAAGATTCTCTCCACAGGAAACCAAAGTCCTTTTAATTGCAGCCAATATGTCACTGCTTGTTGCACCATTACAGGGGAACACAGCTTCTGATGGAGTGATAAACTCTCTTTCATCTTTGGCAAGAGAGAGGACAGCCACATTCTGCCTGAATAAGTGATCAAGAACATCCAGAGCAACGGCATACCATTTGCGTTTGTGCTTTATCTGGGCAATATCTGGCCACAGATCGTACACTGAAGAGACAGGCAGATTATCTTGTTGTGCAAGGTTGATAGCATCTTGAATGATCATGATGTATGCCTGTGGTAGCACCTCCTTCATCAGCAATTCATTCCACACAGCATGTTCGTCATGTTGCTGGTCTTCCTCTTGCCACTTGATCTCTCTTCTGTTGTCTGTGAGGCCAAAGCACGCGTTGATATAAACTGGGAGTCCGGTGTTATTGGATTCATTGTTTGGTAGGGGGAGAAAGCAGCTCAATCTGCTCTCACTACTGTCTCTCTTCTCACCACAAGGGAATGCCAAGTCAACTGAGGGAAAAAGCTCAACTTTTTCGCAAGTGAATCAAGATGTTCTACATTTCCTTCTTTCATGGTACATGTTGTTAAAAGCCATTTTGTTTCTTTGTGGTCTTCTGAGTTGAGGGTTATTACTTTGAATCTTGTTGAACTCTCAATGATTGAATCGTCTTCTGACTCCAGAACGACATCTGTGGAGATTGAGGATTTCACTATTCAAGTCTGGTTTTAACGGCGGCCATAGATGTTGATATGTTTCAAGGAAACAGAGGTCACATTTTTCAAGGAACAGGAGATTTAAATCTGCATCCGCAATGAAGCTATCAAAAAGCTCAACCACCCTGTCAGAGTCATAGAGATTATCTGAAATATCTGATGCCTCTTTGCGCAAAGGGAACCTGAAAATTGTCCCGTCAAAGTGTTGATCCTCGTTGATGACTGTTGACCATGTCTTTTCTGCCAACAAATGAAACTATATCTCGAAAAGGTTGGAACTGGTCATGCATCTCTATTAGAGCTTTCTGGTGTTTTTGCATCATCCAAAGACCACAAAAACCCGCTATTTCTTTGTCCAAATATTTTTTCCTGGGGGGGTCCATCATGCCGAGGTGATCTGAACTGAATATACTGGGCACATCTGTGAAGAAAGTGGATCAACATTGTCATATTTAGTAACTGCATTTTCTTTAAGAACTAAACTTAAACTGAGACAATCGGGTTGTACATCTGTATCTTTATGTAGTTTTACCTGTTATGTGGTAAACAGAGTTGAAGCCGGATTCCAACCTCCCAACTTTGTTTGGGGTCATTGCGGCTTTCCACACTCCTCCCTGCCATCTGAATTCCCTCCCAGTCCTCATCAGTGAAGGCCTGCATTGTTGTATGCATAGAGAGCAGGACCTTCGAAGAAAAAAAAGTGCTTTAAACATTAGATCAGAGCATTTTGGCATGTTCTTTAATTTTCTTCGGTCCTATAAATTGCTTATTTTGGATTGCATCCATGCATATATTAAATGGGCTAGAAATATAGGGGAAAGGTTGGAGGGTGTAAACCATATGTTTTCTGTGCTGTACAGTGCTCTCAATTTCAAATTGAGAACCTTTGATTGATTTCAGTAATATAGTAGATGTTGTGGTGTTAGTGTAATGTGGTGACTACTGTTTACCTGTAATATGTTACAAGGTAACATAAAATGCAGAAACTGCCTGTAACGGTCTGAGAAATGTTTATATTTGGATGTTCATTTGTGTGCATTTCTTATCAATTTATGATTTTGTAAATTTGAGTGTAATTAGACAATTGTAAAATGTAGAGTATTATCTGGATAGCGAAATGTAGAATGGTTCACATTTGGGATGTGGTCGGTGAGTCACATGACCACAGTCAGGTCAGAAGGCATTTCCATGGCAACGCATGCCATTGGCATAAGGCTTGTTTGAGACGAGCTGCGGCTCGCCTCGAAAGTAGACGAGAATAGCCGATCGCAGCCGGGGGAGGTCTCAAAAAGCTCGCCTGAAGTCGGACAGCTCGGAGTCGGCTTCTTCTTCTTCTTCTTCTTCTTCTTCTTCTTCTTCTTCTTCTTCTTCTTCTTCTTCTTCTTCTTCTTCTTCTCTTCTTCTTCTTTCTTCTTCTTCTTCTTCTTCTTCTTCTTCTCTTCTTCTTCTTCTTCTTCTTCTTCTTCTTCGCTTCTTCTTCTTTCTTCTTCTTCTTCTTCTTCTTCTTCTTTTCTTCTTCTCTTCTTTCTTCTTCTTCTTCTTCTCTTCTTCTTCTTTCTTCTTTCTTCTTCTTCTTTCTTCTTCTTCTTCTTCTTCTTCTTCTTCTTCTTCTCTTCTCTTC